>NC_138311.1:50695000-50710000 GCF_965601325.2 Salmo salar | reverse complement strand
TGTGAGGGTTGTTGAGCTGTCTGTCTGTACACTGATGTGAGGGTTGTTGAGTTGTCTGTCTGTCTGTACACTGATGTGAGGGTTGTTGAGCTGTCTGTCTGTCTGTACACTGATGTGAGGGTTGTTGAGCTGTCTGTCTGTCTGTACACTGATGTGAGGGTTGTTGAGCTGTCTGTCTGTACACTGATGTGAGGGTTGTTGAGCTGTCTGTCTGTCTGTACACTGATGTGAGGGTTGTTGAGCTGTCTGTCTGTCTGTACACTGATGTGAGGGTTGTTGAGCTGTCTGTCTGTCTGTACACTGATGTGAAGGTTGTTGAGCTGCCTGTCTGTCTGTACACTGATGTGAGGGTTGTTGAGCTGTCTGTCTGTCTGTACACTGATGTGAGGGTTGTTGAGCTGTCTGTCTGTACACTGATGTGAGGGTTGGTGAGCTGTCTGTCTGTACACTGATGTGAGGGTTGTTGAGCTGTCTGTCTGTCTGTACACTGATGTGAGGGTTGGTGAGCTGTCTGTCTGTCTGTACACTGATGTGAAGGTTGTTGAGCTGCCTGTCTGTCTGTACACTGATGTGAGGGTTGTTGAGCTGTCTGTCTGTCTGTACACTGATGTGAGGGTTGTTGAGCTGTCTGTCTGTACACTGATGTGAGGGTTGTTGAGCTGTCTGTCTGTACACTGATGTGAGGGTTGTTGAGCTGTCTGTCTGTCTGTACACTGATGTGAGGGTTGTTGAGCTGTCTGTCTGTCTGTACACTGATGTGAGGGTTGTTGAGCTGTCTGTCTGTCTGTCTGTACACTGGTGTGAGGGTTGTTGAGCTGTCTGTCTGTCTGTACACTGATGTGAGGGTTGTTGAGCTGTCTGTCTGTCTGTACACTGATGTGAGGGTTGTTGAGCTGTCTGTCTGTCTGTCTGTACACTGGTGTGAGGGTTGTTGAGCTGTCTGTCTGTCTGTACACTGATGTGAGGGTTGTTGAGCTGTCTGTCTGTCTGTACACTGATGTGAGGGTTGTTGAGCTGTCTGTCTGTCTGTACACTGATGTGAGGGTTGTTGAGCTGTCTGTCTGTCTGTACACAGATGTGAGGGTTGCTCACAACAACACTGTGACTGTTACTATAAATGACTCCTGAAGAAAAAGCATCATGGATGATAACAAAAGACTGCGAGTGAAAGAGGGAAATTAACAATTACACGGATAGTGAGTGGATGAGTGCTCGACGACTATTTGTTGATGCTCTGTAGGCCAGTTTAATTGAGACAGGAAATGCTCTGCTGTACCGCCTGCCAAACAGTTTATGCGGCGTCTGATTTCTCCATCGCCCTCTGTGACGAACAAAGGGCTCCCCTTGGCTATTCAGATATGACAGGCCTGCACCATATGACAGGCCTGCACCATATGACAGGCCTGCACCATATGACAGGCCTGCACCATATGACAGGCCTGCACCATATGACAGGCCTGCACCATATGACAGACCTGGACCATATGACAGACCTGGACCATATGACAGGCCTGCACCATATGACAGGCCTGCACCATATGACAGGCCTGCACCATATGACAGACCTGGACCATATGACAGACCTGGACCATATGACAGGCCTGCACCATATGACAGACCTGGACCATATGACAGGCCTGGACCATATGACAGGCCTGGACCATATGACAGACCTGGACCATATGACAGGCCTGGACCATATAGAAAAAAGAAACGCACACCTTTAAAGGCGAGGTGCTGGCTAGCGGAGTAGAACACTAGAAAATAAAGGAAAGCCGCACACTCTAAGAGCTCAGATGCAAAAATTTGAATAACCAACGTTTCGACAGCGAAGCTGTCTTCATCAGGGTATCATCAAACACTGCCAGATGAGTAATTTATATAGTGTCAAGAGACAGGCCTGGACCATATGACAGACCTGGACCATATGACAGGCCTGGACCATATGACAGGCCTGCACCATATGACAGGCCTGGACCATATGACAGACCTGGACCATATGACAGGCCTGGACCATATGACAGACCTGGACCATATGACAGGCCTGCACCATATGACAGGCCTGGACCATATGACAGACCTGGACCATATGACAGGCCTGCACCATATGACAGACCTGGACCATATGACAGGCCTGTACCATATGACAGACCTGGACCATATGACAGGCCTGCACCATATGACAGACCTGGACCATATGACAGGCCTGCACCATATGACAGGCCTGGACCATATGACAGACCTGGACCATATGACAGGCCTGCACCATATGACAGACCTGGACCATATGACAGGCCTGCACCATATGACAGGCCTGGACCATATGACAGGCCTGGAGGCTATGTGAGATGATATCCCTCCTCCAGGTTCCCACCAACAGCAGGACCAGGGAGGATCTAAGTTTATCAACATTAGCTGAAATCCAACATGGACTATTGATTAAAATTACACAACCGCCCCCAGCTGCTTTCTAGCACTTGTGCGTTAACAGATCATTTGTAGCTGTCATCAACGGGCTAAGACCATCAGACCATCAGCCCATCACCCCATCAGCCCATCAGCCATCAGCCCATCAGACTATCAGCCCATCAGACCATCAGCCCATCAGCCCATCAGACCATCACCCCATCAGCCCATCAGACAATCACCCCATCAGCCCATCAGCCATCAGCCCATCAGCCATCAGACCATCAGACCATCACCCCATCAGCCATCAGCCCATCAGACCATCAGCCATCAGCCCATCACCCCATCAGCCATCAGCCCATCAGCCCATCAGGACCATCAGCCCATCACCCCATCAGCCATCAGACCATCAGACCATCAGCCATCAGACCATCACCCCATCAGCCCATCACCCCATCAGCCCATCACCCCATCACCCCATTAGACTGATACATCTGAGCAGATAGCTTCCACACCTTCCCAAACAAGGAAAGCAGAGCTAGAATACAGAGCCCTTCATTTGAGAGGAATATTTTGTAAAGTGGCCAAGGCCTTTCTGTTTAATCTAATAAAGGGGACAGAGAGAGAGAGTGCTAAATCCTGTTTTGTTTCAAAGGTAGACTTTTGAGTTGCTGCCGTCACCACCACCATCAGCAGCAACACATTCAAAGCTGATGACGTCCATTATGGTTCTAATGGTATTCACAGAGAGAAACCTGGGTATTCACAGAGAGAAACCTGGGTATTCACAGAGAGAAACCTGGGTATTCACAGAAAGAAACCTGGGTATTCACAGAGAGAAACCTGGGTATTCACAGAGAGAAACCTGGGTATTCACAGAGAGAAACCTGGGTATTCACAGAGAGAAACCTGGGTATTCACAGAGAGAAACCTGGGTATTCACAGAGAGAAACCTGGGTATTCACAGAGAGAAACCTGGCTCTGCTCTGGGCATGGAGAAACAGAGAGACATCTCAGGAATGGGCCCTATCCACTGACACGTCACTCTACTCCAACAATAAACAAAGGGGCTCTGCCCAGTGTATCTTCTCAGAAACATCATAAACAGGCTAATAAGTAGAAGAGTGGACAGTGTTTGCTTCCAAAATCCAACATTTGCATTTATCCAATCCATGATTTTCTAGTTTGAGCCATACAATATCTACCGACCAAAGAAAATCTATTCAGCTCATTATGACTTCTTAGTGGGCATTTGGATTACAATCTTTCAGAGAGAAAGAATACAATACATTTGTGTTGTAATGTAGACTGAACTACAATCGTCCACGATGGGGGGGGGATCCGTCACAATCTCCCCATTACGCTGCTGAAAGAGATCCTTCTTTCCCTCTGAGGGATATTTAAATGTTTCACCCAGGAATTACTTACAAGCTGTGTGTGTGTGTGTGTGTGTGTGTGTGTGTGTGTGTGTGTGTGTGTGTGTGTGTGTGTGTGTGTGTGTGTGTGTGTGTGTGTGTGTGTGTGTGTGTGGACAGTGGTCTCGTGTACAATCACATTCCACTGAGAGTCCCCACGAGCACTTCACCAGAACAACAGAGCTACGCTTCCAGCTTTATGACTCCTACCAGCCACCATACGTTGGTCAGTGAATGGCCACTAGTTGGAGGATGTCAAATGATATTCATGCAACAGCTGTATCCAGGCCATTCTCAACTTGGGAGTTGTGCTTAGTCGGGTCATATTCACAATGGCTTCCTTCTAAAAATGCATATCCCTCGTCGCCTCCTCCTCCAGAATCCTTTGTCTGAATAAATAATATGAAGGTGCGGTGACAGAGAGCCTGGACGGTGACAGAGAGCCTGGACGGTGACAGAGAGCCTGGACGGTGACAGAGAGTCTGGACGGTGACAGAGAGTCTGGACGGTGACAGAGAGTCTGGACGGTGACAGAGAGCCTGGACGGTGACAGAGAGTCTGGGCGGTGACAGAGAGACTGGACGGTGACAGAGAGTCTGGGTGGTGACAGAGAGTCTGGGCGGTGACAGAGAGACTGGACGGTGACAGAGAGCCTGGACGGTGACAGAGAGTCTGGGTGGTGACAGAGAGTCTGGACGGTGACAGAGAGCCTGGACGGTGACAGAGAGTCTGGACGGTGACAGAGAGTCTGCGCGGTGACAGAGAGACTGGACGGTGACAGAGAGCCTGGACGGTGACAGAGAGTCTGGACGGTGACAGAGAGACTGGACGGTGACAGAGAGCCTGGACGGTGACAGAGAGTCTGGACGGTGACAGAGAGCCTGGACGGTGACAGAGAGACTGGACGGTGACAGAGAGTCTGGACGGTGACAGAGAGTCTGCGCGGTGACAGAGAGACTGGACGGTGACAGAGAGCCTGGACGGTGACAGAGAGTCTGGGTGGTGACAGAGAGTCTGGACGGTGACAGAGAGTCTGGACAGTGACAGAGAGCCTGGACGGTGACAGAGAGTCTGGGTGGTGACAGAGAGTCTGGACGGTGACAGAGAGTCTGGACGGTGACAGAGAGCCTGGACGGTGACAGAGAGTCTGGGTGGTGACAGAGAGTCTGGACGGTGACAGAGAGACTGGACGGTGACAGAGAGCCTGGACGGTGACAGAGAGTCTGGACGGTGACAGAGAGTCTGGACGGTGACAGAGAGTCTGGACGGTGACAGAGAGTCTGGACGGTGACAGAGAGTCTGGACGGTGACAGAGAGTCTGGGCGGTGTCCAGTTCGGTTACTTAGCAACTTCTTCCAGAAAAGTTTGAACAATGACTCCAAAACCACAACAAACACAGTACACACACACACAAAAGTGTAAACTCCTTTCTCCCAGAGCCTTTGCAAAATTGATGTTTAGATATCAAATCAAACTGTATTTATCACTTACTTACAAGCCCTTAATCAACAATGCAGTTCAAGAAGAGTTAAGAAAATATTTACTAAATAAACTAAAGTAAAAAAAAATCTAATCAATCAAAAAGTAACACAATAAATGTACTTAACAATAACGAGGATATATACGGGGGTACCGGTACCAAGCCAATGTACAGGTTAGTCAAGGTAATTTGTAAAGTGACTATACACGGTAAAAACAATGGGGGGGGAAGGTATTTAGAAGCCTTTTGGACCTAGACTTGGTGCTCTGGTACCGCTTGCTGTGCAGTAGCAGAGAGAACAGTCTATGACTATGGTGGTTGGAGTCTTTGGCCATTTTTAGGGCCTTCCTGTGGTCGAAGGCCGAACAGTTGCCATACCAGGCGGTATCAGGATGCTCTCGATGGTGCAGCTGTACAACTTTTTGAGGATCTGAGGACCCATGCCAAATCTTTTCAGTCTCCTGAGGGGGAATAGGCATTGTCTTCACAACTGTCTTGGTGTGTTTGGACCATGATAGTTTGTTGGTGATGTGGACACCAAGGAACTTGAAGCTCTCAACCTGCTCCACTACAGCCCCGTCGATGAGAATGGGGGCGTGCTCGGTCCTCCCTTTCCAGTAGTCCACAATCATCTCCTTTGTCTTGACCACGTTGAGGGAGAGGTTGTTGTCCTGGCACCACACGGTCAGGTCTCTGATCTCCTCCCTATCGGCTGTCTCATCGTTGTCGTTGATCAGGTCTACCATCGTTGTGTCATCGGCAAACTTAATGATGGTGTTGGAGTCGTGCTTGGCCCCTCAGTCATGGGTGAACAGGGAGTACAGAAGGGGGCTAAGCATGCACCCTTGAGGGGCCCCCGTGTTGAGGATCAGCGTGGCAGATGTGTTGTTGCCTACCCTCACCACCTGGGGGCGGCCCGTCAACTGTGGGACATTATATAGACGCGTGTGCATTTCCAAATCATGTCCAATTCATTGAATTTACCACAGGTGGACTCCAATCAAGTTGTAGAAACATGTCAAAGATGATCAATGGAAACAGGATGCACCTGAGCTAAATTTAGAGTTGCATAGCAAAAGGTCTGAATACTTATGTAAATACGTTTTTCTGGTTTTATTTTTTATAAATTTGCAAACATTTCTAAAAACCTGTTTCCGCTTTGTCATTATGGGGCATTTTGTGTAGATTGATGAGATTTGTATTTTATTTAATCAATTTCAGAATAAGGCTGTAATGTAACAAAATGTGGAAAAAGGGAAGGGGTCTGAAAACTTTCCAAAGACACTGTACATGTGATATTTCAGTTTTTATTCGTAATAAATTTGCCAAAATCTCTAAAAACCTGTTTTTGCGTTGTCCTTATGAGGTATTGTTTGTAGATTGATGGAGGGGGGAAAATAATCCATTATAGAATAAGGCAAAAACATAAACAAAAAGTGGAAAAAATCAAAGGGTCTGAATACTTTCCACGTGCACTGAATCTCCTAGATATAGAACAGACACTTAATAACATTATTCCTTATGATTCATTGTTTTACTGTCTATTTTGCCATTTATGAATGTGTTATTCAATGCGTTTCTATGGGCTATAGTCGGCCAAATTCAATATTTTATCAAATAATTGTTTTATATATCTTTTTTTTTTTACATTCATGAGTCCTAAAATTCTAAATTAAATAGCTAAATGATCCATCTTAAAACAATTCCATATGTCAGCTTAGTACAACCCCCCTCTCCCCCAAATGTTAGACTTTTTGAATATCCATAATTATCCATGTAGCCTATAGGCCTACCATTGCTGCTGTGTGCCTCTATCTCATTTACATATTGGAATAATGAAAGAAGGATGGGATCGACCTTTCTGGAGGATCACAGGGTGAAACTTGTTTAACTAGAATGGAATAAAACTCAATGAAGTGAGGCAGGTGAAGATGGCAAAACACAATTAAAGTAATGTAAACAAATAAAAGGTCAAGTCAAATAATATGTAACCCTCCCCCCACAACATGTAATGCATCATGTCATGCTTTCAAGTACTTATACAAAATGGAATTCAGATCTTATTGGGAAACATGTTGAGTAAGAGTATCAGAGCGCCAAACCAGCTGACCTCCAGTCAGAACTCTGGAGACACATGGAGAGGTTGGGTGCACCTCGATGGGCTACAAAGTAACAACACACAAGGCACAATAGCAGACAGATGTACGATAGAAAACGCGATAGATTACGTTAGAGGAAGAAGGTACGGAAATGGTGTACTTACAATAAACACGGAGGTCCTGACAACCTCAGAGACACTTTGCCTTAGTTCAGCCGCAGTGCCAGGTTTACTTAGTCCCCTTGTAAATTTCCTGGTCTCCGGATGTACTGGAACAGACATTGTCGAGTTCTGCCTTTCATCAATTTCTTTTAAGAATTGATTAAACGTCAAATGAAAGTGAAAAATGAATTCATAAACCGGTTAATCAGTTTATTCAACCCCACTAGTGCGCACATTGAGTTTGAAACTGGATCATGTTTAGGTGGTTGAGTATCCCTTTTTGATCTCATAATTTGCACCAATTACAAGTGAAAGTTGTATTGTATTATCCCGCAGCCGTTACATTCCCCCGCGGAGTTATTGTTGTCATAATAAACCATTCTTCAGAGGTGTCACCGTCTCATTACCGCTGCCCCTCCGTCTCCCTTTGGTCGGTGACGGTGTAGGCTCATGCGACGACGTCAGCCAGAAGTAATCACTAGTATTCTGCCAGCAACACAAATGACGTCACGTCCATATGGTAATGAGGAAACCTTCAAAATAAAAGCCCCATTTCAAAACATTGCAATGTGGATAACGAAGTCAAAGGATAAATAATTCTAATCAATGGCCACTTTTATTGTACCAACAAGAAAAGGCAATAAGTATAAAAACAAATGAAACATGGTTTTAAAAACATTTTTTAAGCCTAATAATGGAAAAATACAATGTTCACACTGGTATGTTGAGAATACTGGGCTGTAGAGACCTGTTATAGACCTGTTATAATGACCAATGATGGACTGGCATACCTGTCATAACGACCAATGACGGACTGGCATACCTGTCATAACGACCAATGACGGACTGGCATACCTGTCATAACGACCAATGATGGACTGACATACCTGTCAAAACGACCTAGATTAACATAATGGTGATGTTGATGGCTGCACCATTTAAATCAACGCAAGGCCAATCTTGATATGTGCCAAGTAAAAGCATTAGGTCAATCGCTTAGCTTGACAAATTAAATATTTTTGAGGTGGTTTTAGATTAGATTAGGTATTTCTTTATTGTCTTATTTTCATAGATATTTGCTTTATGTAAAAGATGCACTGCGATATGATGAGAGACACAGCATAGGCCAGACACAACATCAAACATACACATTCATGAAAAAAACTAAACAAGAATGACAGTTTAAGGACACTTACCCCTCCCTTTCACAACACAACTTCCAGCGCACGTTTACTGTGATCACTGTGGCTGTCTTTAAGTTATAGTTTCAACAGTGGTCAAGTAGGCTACTGTGGCTATTTGATCATAATGTCGGACTACCAGAGTGGCCCACCATCAAAAACAATGTAGAAAATGCATCCCATAATATTTTAACATGGAAATAGCTGTTCTATGATACAGTCTACAGTAGCAGCCAATGTGTGGTTTTCAATGTAGGCCTACATTCCATGAGTTGTGTTGTTTGATACAAGAAACCACTTTACAAAATAAAATACATTATTATTCCCATACTATTACTACAGAGAATCAGTCAAATTATGCTACCCTCTGCCTATTGGCTACTTATTCAAGCCTGTCTCAAAATATAACACTGCCCCTTTAAGGCTACGCCATTTAGAGGGAACATTGGTCTTAATTAATCCAAAGGTTGGCTTCTTGGACTTGGATCGGACTAATTCATGGATCATCCCCCATCTGTCCAAAGTGTCAGAAAATTCAACTGATTGTTACTGGGCCTCTGTCTTATTTAGAAGTCCTTTCTTCTTTAAAGTCCTAAGAACTAACTTGTGCCAACCTCCCAATTGCTGGGTAGCATCTCTTACAGAAATCTCTCATTTGATTGGTCTACTGACACAGTTGTCCCCCCCCCCCCCAAAACGAACAATATTTGGTTAGTAGAAAACCTGCTGAGTATTTCCCATGCCACTTTAGCTGAGACAGGTAGAAATGTTCTCTCTACAAATCAATCTGCATCCCATGTACTGTCCATAACAGTGTATTGCTTTGGGGGCTATGGAGGGGAGGGGGGGTGAACAAAGTGCTGTTGGACGTGTACAACACAGTCCCCCTCAAGAACTACACATATTTGGTTAGTAGATCACAGACTGAGTATTTCCCAACCCAGTTTATATTAGACAGGTAGTACATTTTTTCCCTCTACAACCCAATACTGTAAGTATCCCATATATATTGTATTACTTTGCAGTGAATGGAGTTTGTGGGTTAAGGACTCACCAGCAATCTGTTTTAAACCTGTTGCCTAGCACCTGTTGCCTAGCACCTGTTGCCTAACACAAGAGGCCCATTTAAGTTTTGCTGATTCTATTGTCATTTTAATAACATATATATATATATATTTTTGTATTTTATTGAAAGTGTATTTCTTTAAATATAGCCTACACAACACCTTTCAAAATACCAATGTGTAAACTTTCAAAAGAAATGCAGGCATAAATAATACAATATTAAATAAAATACGTCAAATTATCCATTTATTTTTTTTTCAAAGGTGGTTGCAATGCTGTGAAAAACATTTGTACTGCACTAGAGTGCTAACAAAAATCAACATTCCCCAAGTTTAGCATGTTTTGGAAGGGGGACTCTTATTTAATAATAATAATATGCAATCGTGGTGCCACCATAATATCCTGTTGCTAGGAGAACGGTAATCCATGAAGTAATCTGCGTGCTCCGTTCTGGAAACATACACCTCCCCACTTCATTCATTTACAAAGACCTGCCCAACCAACTTTCTATATGAGCACGCTATGAATGTGTGCTACTGTAATTATTTTTTACAATTATATTTATGGGTAAAAAAAAGAAACGTGAAAAGAAGATACCATGCACTGTCTTTCTGTTCCATAGGGGAACTAATTGTTCAGTGAATTGAATATTTAAGCGTTAAACGTGTAGAATTCAAATACAGTTAAAATGTCGAATTTTGAAATGTTGTGTACTTAAGAGCAAATGACAATGACCAAGTTTGTTTTTAGGAGGCCTATGTCGATTTCTCCTTTCATCAGATGGAAATCATGAGTGCAATAACTTCGGGGGCAGTAGCCACTGTGACGAGCACAACGGACCTGGCTTTATGTTATTGATCAATAATACCGCCTATGGGTCATACAAGAAACAACATTTTAATAATATTGTAGAGTGCATTGAAGTGAAAGTGGTCCAAAACATTGAAAGTTAACTATTGTGGACAATGCAAATAAAACTCAACAATACAATGTTCAAATAAATGTTTCTTTTTTATTGCTTTCATTTCCATAGAGCTCTCTCTGTTGTCTGGCAGCATACCCGCAATACCCTCTCGAATACAACATTTTATAAACCCTATCTGTCATATGCATATATCCATTTCATTTAGATTCGTAAATGTCTCTTACATATGGGCAGCCTAGTCCAACAAGGGCAATGATGCTTGGAACTGAAAGTTGATATTTTGGTTCACGCATATTCTTTAAAGCTTTCCATTACGGTTTCCGTCATAATACAGATTATGATCACGTCTCACACTATTAAGGGTGGAATATAATATTATTCAGAAAACCCCCGGGGGATCCACACGTCAAAGATCCTCATGTAACAGGAATATTCACTATACTTGGCGAATAATGGCGTTAGTGGTGATGGTAACTAACCTGATCGTTTTATAAGTAGTTCTAGAGTTATGTCAATAGTACAACTAAATATTTGGATATCTTTACTGATCATCCATGTTTTCACAAGGTTACTCACATTCTCCAGAGACATCTTATATTTAGATATATTTATATAAAAGTGGTCTGTTTAACGACACATTTTAAGTCTCCTCCCCACTGACATAATAAAAATGCAGTGTAAAATCTAGGACAATGGTAGACCTGTTTTGACACTCAAGCTGTTGGATTTCAAAGCAGCTTTTTTGTTTTGTTTTTCCCCATAAAATGAACAAGGAGACAAAAGACCTTGAGGATGCAGTGATATCCTAAATGAAAAACAGGTTAAAAAAAAACCCAGCAGAATCAGTTTCCACCATAAAACGATCCAATGACAGAATGTGAAAACAGAAGTATAGTATGTGCTCCGTTAGAAAACAGTATAAAATGACGTCCTACAAAAAGAGGTTCAGAGCAGAGTATAGAAAATGCAGAAAATGTAGTCTCTGTTGCAGTCTAAACCAGCGGACATGTCACTGCATCAATAAGCACCAAGATTGTGCATGGACACTGCTCAGTGTACATATGTCCCAGATCTATGGAGAAAAGGAAATCAACAGATTCCAGAGAAGTGAAGAGAGTGTGTGGTGCCAGCTTGCTGCTTGAGGGAGTCATAGTGTGAAGAGAGGCTGTATGTGGCCAGACCTATGGGAGGTTGTGGTGAGGAGAAGAGGCACGGAGACAGGGAGACAGGGCTCTTTGGGTCAGTACGGATGGGACTCTTTCCGGCTCAGAATGCGGGTATGGCTGGCAGAGACTGTGGCACTGCGAATGACCTCCATCCACCTGTATGAAGAGAAAGGGAGAAAGGGTTTCACATCCAGTAGAAACATATACTATCTACTGTACACAATACCAAATATACAGAAGTGTACTGTACCTCTCAAAGTTGTACTCGCTCTCAGATCTGAAGTAGTAGACGTGAGATTTGAAATGCAGTTTGAAGACGTAGTCTTTGTGGATGTTTTCAGACTCAGTGGGGATGGTGACAGAGTAGCCCAACAGGGGTAGACTGGCCAGCGGATAGTCATCCTGGAGAGAGGGGAAAGGACCAAACAGTAAAGCATTCTGAATTTCATGGAGCTACTCACTTTCACTATGAATAAACTTTACATCACTTTTATGCTTTGATCATGTACAGTATTCTAAAATCTGGCAAAATGCCCAGTGGCTACAGGTCGTAGAACATGTGCCATAACAAACCAACAGACTATTGCGTAACTAACACTGGTTTGTTCAGGTGGTGATTCCAGTGGATTCAGGGGAGCTGTGCCTAAAGTGAGAGCAGATAATCCGGCATGGGAATGTGTACGACTCCCTTACATGGAACACAGATCTGTTGTTCCTGTAGTTCTGGTCCCGTATGTACCAAGCGTCTCAGTGTAGGATTGCTGATCTAGGATCAGTTTTACCTTCATTTAGATCATAATGAATCAGATTACATGGACAGGGCAGACCTGATGAGATGGTGCTCACCTCGTGGGTTTTGTAGAAGAACAGGCTGAAGTTGGTGAAGACCACCCAGAGTTTCTGCCAGCCGTTGCTGTTCTTGAACTTCCTCAGCAGGTTTCCTGACAGCTGATTCTACAGTAGAACAATGATTTACAATCAGTGAACTTCATTTGTGTAAAAAGGACATATTATGACAAAAATCAAAACAAATAGAGGCAATATCAACAAACATTTATATACATATATATTTTTTTAATGTTTTTTTTATTTAACCTTTATTTAACTATATGACTGTATACGAAATAGTTCATGCATATGTGCTGTACTGTCAGCTCTGTAAATAAAGCCTGGGGCCTCTTTTCACTCCTAACATCGGTTTATCTGAGGTAAGTACAGCTATAAACAGTCAGCCTCCAGCCACAGTTTAAAGTCACATGAACCTCTAAGGTCACAGTGAACAACTGCAATCTAGTGGTGATAAAAAGCATGTACTGTCATCTAATGGTGATATAAAGCATGTACTGCCATCTAGTGGTGATAAAAAGCATGTACTGCCATCTGGTGGTGATAAAACGCATGTACTGCCATCTAGTGGTGATAAAACGCATGTACTGCCGTCAAGTGGTAATAAAAAGCATGTACTGCCATCTAGTGGTGATATAAAGCATGTACTGCCATCTAGTGGTGATATAAAGCATGTACTGCCATCTAGTGGTGATAAAAAGCATGCACTGCCATCTAGTGGTGATAAAAAGCATGTACTGCCATCTGGTGGTGATAAAAAGCAATAGTGGTGATAAAGCATCAAGTGATAAAGCATCTAGTGGTGATAAAGCATCTAGTGGTGATAAAAAGCATGTACTGCCATCTAGTGGTGATAAAAAGCATGTACTGCCATCTAGTGGCGATAAAAAGCATGTACTGCCATCTAGTGGTGATAAAAAGCATGTACTGCCATCTAGTGGTGATAAAAAGCATGTACTGCCATCTGGTGGTGATAAAAAGCATGTTCTGCCATCTAGTGGTGATAAAAAGCATGTACTGCCATCTAGTGGTGATAAAAAGCATGTACTGCCATCTAGTGGTGATAAAAAGCATGTACTGCCATCTGGTGGTGATAAAAAGCAGTAGTGGTGATAAAGCATCTAGTGATAAAGCATCTAGTGGTGATAAAGCATCTACTGGTGATAAAAAGCATGTACTGCCATCTAGTGGTGATAAAAAGCATGTACTGCCATCTAGTGGTGATAAAAAGCATGTACTGCCATCTAGTGGTGATAAAAAGCATGCACTGCCATCTAGTGGTGATAAAAGCATGTACTGCAATCTAGTGGTTATAAAAAGCATGTACTGCCATCTAGTGGCGATGAAAAGCATGTACTGCCATCTAGTGGTGATAAAAAGCATGTACTGCCATCTAGTGGCGATAAAAAGCATGTACTGCCATCTAGTGGCGATAAAAAGCATGTACTGCCATCTAGTGGTGATAAAAAGCATGTACTGCCATCTAGTGGTGATAAAAAGCATGTTTTGCCATCTAGTGGTGATAAAAAGCATGTACTGTAAACTGAGCCATCGTTGAATACTGAACAAAAATCAAAACGCAACATGTAAGTAAAGTGTTGGTCCCACGTTTCATGAGCTGAAATAAAAGATACCAGAAATTTCCCAAACACACAAAAAGGTTATTTCTCTCAACTTTTGTGCATAAATTTGTTTACATCCATTAGTGAGCATTTCTCCTTTGTCAAGATAATCCATCCACCTGACAGATGTGGCATATCAAGAAGCTGATTAAACAATTTGATCATTACACAGGTGCACCTTGTACTGGGGACAATAAAAGGCCACTCTAAAATGTGCAGTTTTGTCACACAACACAATGCCACAGATGTATCAAGTTTTTAGGAAGCATGCAATTGGCATGCTGACTGCAGGAATGTCCACGAGAGCTGTTGCCAGATAATTTAAAGTTAATTTCTCTACCATAAGCCACTTCCAATGCCATCTTAGAGAATTTGACAGGATACCTATTTCTGTCTGTAATAAAGCCCTTTTGTGGGGAAAAAGTCATTCTGATTGGCTGGGCCTGGGTCCCCAGTGGGTGGGCTTGGCTCCCAAGTGGGTGGGCCTATGCCATCCTAGGCCCCTGCTTAGTCATGTGAAATCCATAGATTATGGCCTAGTTCATTTATTTCAATTGACTGATTTCCTTTCATGAATTGTAACTCTGTAAAATCGTTGAAATTGTTGCATGTTGCATTTATATTTTTGTTCAGT
>NC_138311.1:50562500-50690000 GCF_965601325.2 Salmo salar | reverse complement strand
AAGAGAGAGACAGATGGAGGGAGTTAAAGAGAGAGACAGATGGAGGGAGTTAAAGAGAGAGACAGATGGAGGGAGTTAAAGAGAGAGACAGATGGAGGGAGTTAAAGAGAGAGACAGATGGAGGGAGTTAAAGAGAGAGACAGATGGAGGGAGTTAAAGAGAGAGACAGATGGAGGGAGTTAAAGAGAGAGACAGATGGAGGGAGTTAAAGAGTTAAAGTGGCACAGCAGTTCATTCACAGTAAATAATTACAAGCTTGTGAAAACTAATGTACTCTACTGTGCTCTGCTCTAATGTACTGTACTCTACTGTACTCTACGGTACAGTACTCTGCTCTACTGTACTGTACTCTTCTGTACTGCATTCTACGGTACTCTACTCTACTGTACTCTAATCTACTGTACTCTGCTCTACTGTACTGTACTCTAATGTGGCCTACTGTACTGTACTGTACTCTACTGTACTGTACTATATTCTACTGTACTGTACTTGAATGTACTCTACTGTACTCTACTGTACTGTACTCTACTGTACTCTACTGTACTCTGCTCTACTGTAATGTACTATAGTGCACTGTACTCTACTGTACTCTTCGCTACTGTACTGTGCTCTACTGTACTGTGCTCTACTGTACTGTGCTGTACTGTGCTGTACTGTACTCTACTGTACTGTACTGAACTCTACTGTACTGAACTCTACTGTACTGTGCTCTACTGCACTGTACTGTGCTCTAATGTACTTTACTGTGCTCTACTCTACTGTGCTCTACAGTACTGAACTCTACTGTACTGTACTATACTGCACTGTACTCTACTGTACTCTTCTCTACTGTACTGTGCTCTACTGTACTGTGCTCTACTGAACTCTACTGTGCTCTACTGTACTGTACTGAACTATACTGTACTGTGCTGTACTGTACTCTACTGTACTGAACTCTACTGTACTGTACTGTGCTCTACTGTACTCTACTGTACTGAACTCTACTGTACTGTGCTCTACTGCACTGTACTGTGCTCTAATGTACTCTACTGTGCTCTACTCTACTGTACTGAACTCTACTGCACAGTACTGTACTGAACTCTACTGTACTGTACTCTACTCCACTGTACTGAACTATGCTGTACTGAACTCTACTGTACTGTACTCTATTGTGCTCTACTCTACTCTACAGGGCTCTACTGTACTGTACTCTACGGTGCTCTACTGTGCTCTACTCTACTGTGCTCGACTGTACTCAACTCTACTGTACTGAACTCTACTTTACTGTACATTACTGTGCTCTACTGTACCCTACTGTACTCTACTGTACACTACTGTACTCTACTGTGTTCTACTGTACTGTGCTCCACTGCTACTCTACTGTGCTCTACTGTGCTCTACGCTACTGTGCTCTACTGTGCTGTACTGTATAGTGATGTGCTCTACTGTACTATGCTCTACTGTGCTCTACTGTACTGTACTGTGCTCTACTGTACTGTGCTCTACTGTGCTCTACTGTACTCTACTGTGCTCTACTGTACTCTACTGTGCTTTACTGTGCTCTACTCTACTGTACTGAACTGTGCTCTACTGTACTGAATTCTACTGTAATGAACTCCACTGTACTGTGCTCTACTGTACTGTACTCTACTGTACTCTACTGTACTGAACTCTACATGAACTCTACTGTACTGTACAATACTGTACTGTACTCTGCTCTACTCTACTGTGCTGAATTCTACTGTACTGTGCTGTACTGTGCTCTACTGTGCTCTACTCTACTGTGCTGAACTCTACTGTACTGAACTCCACTGTACTGTACTGAACTGTACTGTACTGAACTCTACTGTACTGAACTCTACTGTAATGTACTCTGCTCTAATGTACTCTACTGTACTCTACTCTTCTCAACTCTACTGTGCTCTACTCTACTGTGCTGAACTCTACTGTATTGTGCTCTACTGTACTCTACTGTACTGAACTCTACTGTAATGTACTCTACTGTACTGTACTCTACTGTACTCAACTCTACTGTGCTCTACTCTACTGTGCTGAACTCTACTGTATTGTGCTCTACTGTTATCTACTGTACTGTGCTCTACTGTACTCTACGCTACTGTACTGTGCTCTACTGTACTGAACTCTACTGTACTGTACTGTACTGTACTCTACTCTACTGTAATGTACTCTATTGTACTACTGTACTCTATTGTACTCTATCTACTGTACTCTATTGTACTCTACTGTACTGTGCTCTACTGTAATGTGCTCTACTGTACTGTGCTCTACTGAACTCTACTGTGCTCTACTGTACTGTACTAAACTCTACTGTACTGTACTGTGCTCTACTGTACTCTACTCTACTGAACTCTACTGTGCTCTACTGTGCTCTACTCTACTGTGCTCTACTGAACTCTACTGTACTGTACTGTACTCTACTGTACTCTACTGAACTGAACTCTACTGTACTCTACTGTACTGTACTGAACTATACTGTACTGAACTCCACTGTACTGTACTGAACTTTGCTGTACTGAACTCTACTGTACTATACTCTACTGTGCTCTACTGTACTGTCTCTACTGTGCTCTACTGTACTCTAGCTCTACTGTACTGACTGCTCTACTGTACTGAACTCTACTGTACTGTACTGTACTGTCCCTCTACTCTGCTCTACTGTGCTCTACTGTACTATGCTCTACTGTACTGTACTCTACTGTGCTCTACGCTACTGTACTGTACTGTGCTCTACCGTACTGAACTCTACTGTACTGTGCTCTAGTGTACTCTACTCTACTGTGCTCTACTCTACTGTGCTCTACTGTCACTCTACTGTACTCTACTGTCCCTCTACTGTACTCTACTTCACTCTAGTGTGCTCTACTGTACTATACTACTGTACTGAACTCTACTGTACTGTACTGTGCTCTACTGTACTAAACTCTACTGTACTGTACTCTACTGTACTGTAGCTCTACTGTGCTCTACTCTACTGTGCTCTACTCTACTCTACTCTGCTCTACTTCACTCTACTGTGCTCTACTTCGCTCTACTGTGCTCTACTGTGCTCTACTGTGCTCTACTGTACTCTACTCTACTGTACTGAACTCTACTGTACTGTACTGTGCTCTACTGTACTAAACTCTACTGTACTGTACTCTACTGTACTGTACTCTACTCTGCTCAACTCTACTGTGCTCTACTGTACTCTACTCTACTGGGCTCTACTCTACTTTGTTCCACTGTAATCTACTGTGCTGTACTCTACTGTGCTGTACTCTACTGTGCTGTGCTCTACTGCGATTTGCTCTACTCTACTGTACTCTACTGTGCTCTACTGTACTCTACTCTACTGTGCTGAACTCTACTGCACTGTGCTCTACTGTACTCTGATCTACTGTGGTCTACTGTACTGTCTTCTACTATACTGTGCTCTACTGTACTCTACTGTGTTCTACTGTACTGTACTCTGCTCTACTGTACTGAACTCTACTGTACTGAACTCTACTGTACTGTGCTCTACTGAACTCTACCGTACTGTACTCTACTGTGCTCTACTGTACTCAGCTCTGCTGTACTCTGCTCTGCTGTGCTCTACTCTACTGTACTGTGCTCTACTGTACTGTGATCTACTGTGCTCTACTGTACTCTAATGTGTTCTACTCTACTATGCTCTACTGTGCTCTACTGTACTGTACTCGACTGTGCTCTACTGTACTGTACTGAACTGAACTGTGCTCTACTGTACTCTACTCTACTGTAATGAACTCTACTGTACTGTGCTCTACTGTACTGAACTGTACTGTACTCTACTGAACTCTACTGTACTGTACTGTGCTCTACTGTACTCTACTCAACTGTACTGTGCTCTACTGTACTGAACTCCACTCTACTGTACTGAGCTCTACTGTACTGTACTCTACTGCGCTCTACTGTACTCTACTGTACTCTACTGTGCTCTACTCTACTGTGCTCTACTGTACTGTACTCTACTGTACTCTACTGTGCTCTACTGTACTCTACTCTACTGAGGCACTACTGTACTCTAATCTACTGTGCTCTACTGTGCTGTGCTCCAAGGCAGGGCACAAGGCTGGGAGGGTAATGAGAGGGGAAGAAAAGAGACGTACTGTCATGCCATAGAGAGGGAGCTGCCCGTGCACTTTGAACTGGTTCGTTGCTGTCATCCCTCGACTCGTATACAACAGAACATCATTGAACTGTCACCAAGAAAACAGAGACTTCAATCACTGACACAAAAAGAACATTGAGTGAATGTTTGTGGCTCAATAAATACATTAGCTCTGTCAGGGATACACCTGATCCAACTGGATTACATTCAATCTGTTTCTTATATGAATCGTGATTCAGATGAGTCTTGGTCTCATTAGATGCCCTACAATAACAAAGAGGGACTCTGGCTGAAAGAACAGTAAACAGCTGTGTGGAAAGGTAAGGAAGCCGTCGTCTTTGAGGCATTTTGGACAAAGCCATTCATACTGGGGAGGTTAGACATAGAGCTCTACTTGTCATAACTGTCTATGTTGTGAGATCACTGAATAATCTGTTTAATAACTCATTCAAGATGACAATCTTAGATAAATTGCAGAGATTACCAGGAAAAACATTCGTTGCTGGAGACCTTTTCCAGACAGCTTGCTGAGACAGCCTAACCTGAGGAACTCCTGAAAAAACACAAATCACAACATCCTACGTCAATCCCAAAATCCCAAATCAAACACAACATCCCAAGTCAAACACAACATCCAACGTCAATCACAACATCCCAATCACAACATCCCAAGTCAAGTCTCAGAGAAAGACAACAACTCAGAAAGACATAAAACGACTGACCAAACAAAAGGAGTCCTTCAAACTAGCTTCTGCAAACTGTTGATATGGGGATATTCCCTACATAGTACACTACTTTTGAATAGGGCCCTGGTCAAAAGTAGTGCACTATATAGGGAATAGGGTCCCAATTGGGATGGAGTCCGGTCTCTCCTTGAACTCACCCTCCCTGGAGTGACTAGATTGTCGATGCCAATCAAATCCTTCATAAGCTCCAGCAGCTTCTGGAAGTTCTCCATCTTGATCATACTTCCATGGAGCTGGGACACCACCTCTGACACGTCTGCCAGTGCAGCTAGAGGAGAGGCCATTCAATTAGAAACAACACTCATTTATGATGTCATAGACCTCAACTGCACCAGGAGGCCCTCAACTGCACCAGAAAGCCCTCAACTGCAAAATGAGGCCCTCAACTGCACCAGATAGCCTAGATAGCCTGCTTCAGTCTAACAGTTCTGACTGTGTACAGAACAGTAACAGTTACCTCTGCAGTCCCTGAAGTCCACATGTGCGGGGGGGTAGTGTTTGCAGAGGCGCTCCAGGATCTGCTTGTAATGCATGAGGCGGTGCAGGGGCCGGAGGATGAACACGTTGAGGGGGATGTAGCACACCTTTTGCAGCTCAAAGTCTCGGACCAGCACCTCCAGCCGCCGGGAGCCCCGGCACGCCTTCTCCAGCTCCACCAGGGCCTCCGAGTGCTTCTGGAGGTGGGCTGTCAGTGGCTAGAAAATTATATATTAGAGTAGAGTAGAGTAGAATAGAGTAGAATAGAGTAGAATAGAGTAGAATAGAGTAGAATATAATAAAGTAGAGTAGAATGAAGTAGAATAGAATAGAGCAGAATAAAGCAGAGTAGAGTAGAAAAGAGTAGAATATAATAAAGTAGAGTAGAATAGAGTAGAATATAGCAGAATAGAGTAGAATAGAATATAATAAAGTAGAGTAGAATGAAGTAGAATAGAATAGAGTAGAATAGAGCAGAATAGAGTTGAATAGAGTAGAATAGAATATAATAAAGTAGAGTAGAATGAAGTAGAATAGAATAGAGCAGAGTAGAGTAGAAAAGAGTAGAATTTAATAAAGTAGAGTAGAATAGAGTAGAATAGAGCAGAACAGAGTAGAATAGAATATAATAAAGTAGAGTAGAATGAAGTAGAATAGAATAGAGTAGAATAGAGCAGAATAGAGTTGAATAGAGTAGAATATAATAAAGTAGAGTAGAATGAAGTAGAATAGAATAGAGCAGAATAGAGCAGAGTAGAATAGAGTAGATAGAATATAATAAAGTAGAGTAGAATGAAGTAGAATAGAATAGAGCAGAATAAAGCAGAGTAGAGTAGAAAAGAGTAGAATATAATAAAGTAGAGTAGAATAGAGCAGAACAGAGTAGAATAGAATATAATAAAATAGAGTAGAATGAAGTAGAATAGAATAGAGTAGAATAGAGCAGAATAGAGTTGAATAGAGTAGAATATAATAAAGTAGAGTAGAATGAAGTAGAATAGAATAGAGCAGAATAGAGCAGAGTAGAATAGAGTAGATAGAATATAATAAAGTAGAGTAGAATGAAGTAGAATGGAATAGAGTAGAATAGAGCAGAATAGAGTTGAATAGAGTAGAATAGAATATAATAAAGTAGAGTAGAATGAAGTAGAATAGAATAGAGCAGAATAGAGCAGAATAGAGTAGAGTAGATTAGAACAGAGCAGAATAGAGTAGAATAGAAAAGAGTAAAATAGAGAAGAATAGAGTAGAGTAGAATATAATAAAGTAGAGTAGAATAGAATAGAATATAATAAAGTAGAGTAGAATGAAGTAGAATAGAATAGAGCAGAATAAAGCAGAGTAGAGTAGAAAAGAGTAGAATATAATAAAGTAGAGTAGAATAGAGTAGAATAGAGCAGAACAGAGTAGAATAGAATATAATAAAGTAGAGTAGAATGAAGTAGAATAGAATAGAGTAGAATAGAGCAGAATAGAGTTGAATAGAGTAGAATATAATAAAGTAGAGTAGAATGAAGAAGAATAAAATAGAGCAGAATAGAGTAGATAAAATATAATAAAGTAGAGTAGAATAGAGCAGATTAGAGTAGAGTAGAATAGAGTAGATAAAATATAATAAAGTACAGTAGAATAGAGCAGAATAGAGTAGAGTAGAATACAACAGAGCAGAATAGAGTAGAGTAGAATAGAGTAGATAAAATATAATAAAGTAGAGTAGAATAGAGCAGAATAGAGTAGAGTAGAGTAGAATAAAGTAGAGTAGAGCAGAATAGAGTAGAATAGAGTACAATATAATATCATAAAGTAGAGTAGAATAGAATATAGTAGAGTAGAATAGAGTAGAACGAACATATTTGAACGACCATATCACACACATACGACAGGCTAGGAGCAGCATAGGGTCAGCCACAGAGCAGTCCCCTGGAGCAGGGTAGGGCTACAGGCAGGCTTTACACAAGGCAGCATATATTTGTTCATAGAGGAGTGGTGCAGATACATAGTGAAGTACATAACAAGTGCAATAAAAATGTGAAAGAGGAGCCCACACCTTTAGTCCCTGTAGGTGCTTTAGCATGACATCCCCGATGCGCTGGTAGTCTCCTTTGATGTGGGCATTGGAGCACCCTTCCCTAAAATAAAACAGTATGTTTATTTCTCTGGAACAGTTTAGTGCTAGTGTGTGTGTGTGTATTTTAAGCACTTAAAGTCATATTTCATATTCATGTAAACAATCATGCAAGGGAATTCCAATCAAATGGTTAACCTTTACCAGCACTGCTGAACACCACCAGCAGGTGTCTCTCTTGAGCATGAATTTACCTGCACCACTGAACGCCACAAGCAGGTGTCTCTCTTGAGCATGAATTTACCTGCACTGCTGAACACCACCAGCAGGTGTCTCTCTTGAGCATGAATTTCAGTTGACGACTAGATTCAGCACCATGTGAACTGACATCATTCTCAATACTCTTTCATTCAAAATATCAACCAATACATTATGGGGAGGGTAATAGAAAAACGAGAGAGGACGTTCTGAATGTCGTTCCTTTGAGATGCAACCCCTATCCACTCACACATCCCACTACCAGCTCTTTAATCTCGGATCAAGAGAGGGCTAAAATAAGTCAACTGTACGTCACATATGAAAAGTAGATGGCATGTATCTGTGCTCCGTAGTTGGTCAGCTCGTTTGCCTTTGGGCCAGATGTCGGCCATGTTTTGAGTGAAAACCCAGTCATGTCTTCCTTGTAGGTCTGTCTCTGGCTCTGTGGTTTAGTCTTGTAATAAGGCTGGACAGTACGATGTCTGTAGTCGTGACAGTCTGCCAGTCGGGGCTCTGACGTAGGGACCATATCATTAAGAGGAGCAGACAGTGGAATAACCCACAGGACTAGGAGGAGAAGAAGTGGCTTGATGCAGCGCGACTGTTGCCATGGAAACCCCAGCTCCACAGGAGGTGTGTGTGTGTCTCTGTGATGAGGCCTCCCAGAATGAATGTCAATACCCAGGATCAATGAAACCCCAAACCAAACCACGCTACAAACTGTGTTCTTATTCCAAGAGGGTCTTACGCCAAAAAACGAGGCTATTTGGAGTGACATTTTGTGAGAAAATAGCCTGAACTACAAAATACATTTATCATTGTGGGTGATTGTGACGCTGATGGATTGTAATTCTCCAGTGACGTGCCATCTCACCATAAAGCCAGCCTCTGCTCAACCTCTCTGAGGAAGCCGGACTGGAACTTGTACAGAGGGTCAAAGTTGGTGAAGATGGTGCTCTTCAGGGAGTCCGGCACGGCTTCGTCTTTACCCACCGAGTCCTGAAAAGACTGGGATGACACACACACACACACACACACACACACACACACACACACACACACACACACACACACACACACACACACACACACACACACACACACACACACACACACACACACACACACACACACACACACACAGAGAGAGAAAGAGAAATCAAGTTCTGCATTAGAGCACAGTGCACTCACTTCATTGTGTAAATAGTGACGTTGTCAATTGCCAGTAGTCAAATGAGGACGTGCAATCTAATGAGGTGAAAAACAGTGGTTCTGGTGGACTCGCTAGAAGCCTGTGTTTCAGACATAAAGAAGTGGATGGCTGCAAACTTTCTACTTTTAAACTCGGACAAAACAGAGATGCTTGTTCTAGGTCCCAAGAAACAAAGAGATCTTCTGTTGAATCTGACAATTAATCTGGATGGTTGTACAGTCGTCTCAAATAAAACTGTGAAGGACCTCGGCGTTACTCTGGACCCTGATCTCTCTTTTGAAGAACATATCAAGACTGTTTCAAGGACAGCTTTTTTCCATCTACGTAACATTGCAAAAATCAGAAATTTTCTGTCCAAAAATGACGCAGAAAAATTAATCCATGCTTTTGTTACTTCTAGGCTGGACTACTGCAATGCTCTACTTTCCGGCTACCCGGATAAAGCACTAAATAAACTTCAGTTAGTGCTAAATACGGCTGCTAGAATCCTGACTAGAACCAAAAAATTTGATCATATTACTCCAGTGTTAGCCTCCCTACACTGGCTTCCTGTTAAGGCAAGGGCTGATTTCAAGGTTTTACTGCTAACCTACAAAGCATTACATGGGCTTGCTCCTACCTATCTTTCCGATTTGGTCCTGCCGTACATACCTACACGTACGCTACGGTCACAAGACGCAGGCCTCCTAATTGTCCCTAGAATTTCTAAGCAAACGGCTGGAGGTAGGGCTTTCTCCTATAGAGCTCCATTTTTATGGAATGGTCTGCCTACCAATGTGAGAGACGCAGACTCAGTCTCAACCTTTAACCTGTTGGGTCTAGGGGGCAGCATTTGCACGTCTGGATAAAAAAAATGTACCCGATTTAATCTGGTTACTAATCCTACCCAGTAACTAGAATATGCATATACTTATTATATATGGATAGAAAACACTCTAAAGTTTCCAAAACTGTTTGAATGGTGTCTGTGAGTATAACAGAACTCATTTGGCAGGCAAAACCCTGAGACATTTTCTGACAGGAAGTGGATACCTGATGTGTTGTATTGACTTTAAACCTATCCCATTGAAAAACACAGGGGTTTAGGAATATTTTGGCACTTCCTATTGCTTCCACTAGATGTCACCAGCCTTTACAAAGTGTTTTGAGTCTTCTGGAGGGAGATCTGACCGAACAAGAGCCATGGAACGGTGATGTCCCATTAGACACCTGGCGCGCTACTTCATGTTGGGTACCCTCGTTCCAATACGTTATAAAAGGCTATGCATTCGTCCACCTTGAATATTATTCATGTTCTGGTTAAAAAAGGCCCTAATGATTTATGCTATACAACGTTTGACATGTTTGAACGAACGGAAATATATTTTTTCCCCTCGTTCATGACGAGAAGTCCGGCTGGCTTACATCATGTGCTAACGAGACGGAGATTTTTGGACATAAATGATGAGCTTTTTTGAACAAAACTACATTCGTTATGGACCTGTGATACCTGGAAGTGACATCTGATGAAGAGAATCAAAGGTAATGGATTATTTACATAGTATTTTCGATTTTAGATCTCCCCAACATGACGTCTAGTCTGTATCGCAACGCGTATTTTTCTGGGCACAGTGCTCAGATTATTGCAAAGTGTGATTTCCCAGTAAGGTTATTTTTAAATCTGGCAAGTTGATTGCGTTCAAAAGATGTAAATCTATAATTCTTTAAATGACAATATAATATTTTACCAATGTTTTCTAATTTTAATTATTTAATTTGTGACGCTGACTTGACTGCCGGTTATTGGAGGGAAACGATTTCCTCAACATCAATGCCATAGTAAAACGCTGTTTTTGTATATAAATATGAACTTGATAGAACTAAAAATGCATGCATTGTCTAACATAATGTCCTAGGAGTGTCATCTGATGGAGATTGTAAAAGGTTAGTGTATCATTTTAGCTGGTTTTATGGTTTTGGTGACCCTGTCTTTGACTTGACAAAACATTACACACAACTCTTGTAAATGTACTGTCCTAACATACTCTAAATTTATGCTTTCGCCGTAAAACCTTTTTGAAATCGTAAAACGTGGTTAGATTAAGGAGATGTTTATCTTTCAAATGGTGTAACATAGTTGTATTTTTGAAAAATTTGAATTTTGACATTTATTTGGATTCAAATTTGCCGCTCTTGAAATGCACCTGCTGTTGATGGAGTGCACCACAGGTGGCACGCTAGCGTCCCACCTAGCCCCAAGAGGTTAAGTCTTTACTGAAGACTTATCTCTTCAGTAGGTCCTATGATTAAGTATAGTCTGGCCCAGGAGTGTGAAGGTGAACGGAAAGGCTGGAGCAACGAACCGCCCTTGCTGTCTCTGCCTTGCCGGTTCCCCTCTTTCCACTGGGATTCTCTGCCTCTAACCCTTTTACAGAGGCTGAGTCACTGGCCTACTGGTGTTCTTCCATGCCGTCCATGGGAGGGGTGCGTCACTTGAGTGGGTTGAGTCACTGACGTGGTCTTCCTGTCTGGGTTGGCGCAACCCCCCCCCCCCCCTTGGGTTGTGCCATGGCGGAGATCGTTGTGGGCTATACTCGGCCTTGTCTTAGGACGGTAAGTTGGTGGTTGGAGACATACCTCTAGTGGTGTGGGGGCTGTGCTTTGGCAAAGTGGGTGGGGTTATATCCTGCCTGTTTGGCCCTGTCCGGGGGTATCATCGGATGGGGCCACAGTGTCTTCTGATCCCTCCTGTCTCAGCCTCCAGTATTTATGCTGCAGTAGTTTATGTGTCGGGGGGCTAGGGTCAGTCTGTTACATCTGGAGTATTTCTCTTGTCTTATCCGGTGTCCTGTGTGTATTTAAATATGCTCTCTCTAATTCTCTCTTTCTCTCTTTCTGTCTTTCTCTCGGAGGACCTGAGCCCTAGGACCATGCCTCAGGACTACCTGGTATGATGACTCCTTGCTGTCCCCAGTCCACCTGGCCGTGCTGCTGCTCCAGTTTCAACTGTTCTGCCTGCGGCTATGGAACCCTGACCTGTTCACCGGACGTGCTTGTTGCACCCTCAACAACTACTATGATTATTATTATTTGACCATGCTGGTCATTTATGAACATTTTAACATTTTAACATTTTGACCATGTTCTGTTATAATATCCACCCTGCACAGCCAGAAGAGGACTGGCCACCCCTCATAGCCTGGTTCCTCTCTAGGTTTCTTCCTAGGTTTTTGGCCTTTCTAGGGAGTTTTTCCTAGGGAGTTTTTCCTAGCCACCGTGCTTCTTTCACATGCTTTGCTTGCTGTTTGGGGTTTTAGGCTGGGTTTCTGTACAGCACTTTGAGAATATCAGCTGATGTACGAAGGGCTATATAAAAATAAATTTGAATTTGAAATTTGATTTGATTTGACTAGGAGCTTGGACTGCATTACAATCTGCATGACTGACGTGCTTCTGCCAAAATACCTCTGTGATGTGGTTTAGCAACAATCACATGTTGCTCTCATGACTTCCACCAAATCCTTTAACGACCTGGAGATGAATGGAGGAAACAATATCCCATCATTCCTGACACGGCCCAAGGGGAACATTACATGACAGGCTACCTGATCAGATTAGCCTGACATGGTTTAGGGTGCTGGGGGCTTGGTTTATCTGGTGGGGGCTTGGTTTATCTGGTGGGGGCTTGGTTTATCTGGTGGTGACTTGGTTTATCTGGTGGGGACTTGGTTTATCTGGTGGGGACTTGGTTTATCTGGTGGGGACTTGGTTTATCTGGTGGGGGCTTGGTTTATCTGGTGGGGACTTGGTTTATCTGGTGGGGACTTGGTTTATCTGGTGGGGACTTGGTTTATCTGGTGGGGGCTTGGTTTATCTGGTGGGGACTTGGTTTATCTGGTGGGGACTTGGTTTATCTGGTGGGGACTTGGTTTATCTGGTGGGGACTTGGTTTATCTGGTGGGGGCTTGGTTTATCTGGTGGGGACTTGGTTTATCTGGTAGGGGCTTGGTTTATCTGGTGGGGACTTGGTTTATCTGGTGGGGACTTGGTTTATCTGGTAGAGGCTTGGTTTATCTGGTGGGGGCTTGGTTTATCTGGTGGGGACTTGGTTTATCTGGTAGAGGCTTGGTTTATCTGGTGGGGGCTTGGTTTATCTGGTGGGGACTTGGTTTATCTGGTGGGGACTTGGTTTAGCCCTATTCCCTACATAGTCCCCATTGTACTCAGGTCATTTGGATAGTCCATCTGTAGATGCTCTACAGACTATCAGTAACATTTAAACTATCTACTAACCCTAAACTTAACCCTTACCCTTATTCTAAACCAAACCCTAACCGTAACCTTAGCAAGCAGTCGATTATCAACAGATAGTATGTTGATAGTATGTCCATCTGTAGAACATCTGGAGCATCTACAGATGGACAATCCGGACTATCCTAATGAAGTGTGACCTAAAGTAGTGCACTATGTAGGGAATAGGGTGCCATTTGGCTATCTGAAGATAGATGCACTAACTGTAAGTGGCTCTATATAAGAGCGTCTGCTACATTACTAACATGTAAATGTATATAGGTTGGAGAGAGGGGTTAGGAGGAGGTACGGTACTGCAGGAGAGGAGAGGTACTGCATGAGGGAGGAGGTTCGGTACTGCAGGAGGGCGGAGGTTCGGTACTGCAGGAGAGGAGAGGTACTGCAGGAGGGAGGAGGTTCGGTACTGCATGAGGGGGGAGGTTCAGTACTGCATGAGGGGGGAGATTTGGTACTGCAGGAGGGGGGAGATTCGGTACTGCAGGAGGGGGGAGGTTCGGTACTGCAGGAGGGAGGAGGTTCGGTACTGCAGGAGGGGGGAGGTTCGGTACTGCAGGAGGGGGGAGGTTCGGTACTGCAGGAGGGGGGAGGTTCGGTACTGCAGAAGGGAGGAGGTTCGGTACTGAAGGAGGGGGGAGGTTCGGTACTGAAGGAGGGGGGAGAGGTACTGCATGAGGGGGGAGATTTGGTACTGCAGGAGGGGGGAGGTTCCGTACTGCAGGAGGGGGGAGGTTCCGTACTGCAGGAGGGGGGAGGTTCGGTACTGCAGGAGGGGGGAGGTTCGGTACTGCAGGAGGGAGGAGGTTCGGTACTGCAGGAGGGAGGAGGTTCGGTACTGCAGGAGGGGGGAGGTTCGGTACTGAAGGAGGGGGGAGGTTCGGTACTGCATGAGGGGGAAGAGGTACTGCAGGAGGGGGGAGGTTCGGTACTGCATGAGGGAGGAGGTTCGGTACTGCAGGAGGGGGGAGATTTGGTACTGCAGGAGGGGGGAGGTTCCGTACTGCAGGAGGGGGGAGGTTCGGTAGTGCAGGAGAGGAGAGGTACTGCAGGAGGGAGGAGGTTCGGTACTGCATGAGCGGGGAGGTTCAGTACTGCATGAGGGGGGAGATTTGGTACTGCAGGAGGGGGGAGGTTCGGTACTGCAGGAGGGGGGAGGTTCGGTACTGCAGGAGGGGGGAGGTTCGGTACTGAAGGGGGGGGGAGGTTCGGTACTGAAGGAGGGGGGAGGTTCGGTACTGAAGGAGGGGGGAGGTTCGGTACTGCATGAGGGGGGAGATTTGGTACTGCAGGAGGGGGGAGGTTCGGTACTGAAGGAGGGGGAGGTTCGGTACTGCATGAGGGGGGAGATTTGGTACTGCAGGAGGGGGGAGGTTCCGTACTGCAGGAGGGGGGAGGTTCGGTACTGCAGGAGAGGAGAGGTAGTGCAGGAGGGGGAGGTTCGGTACTGCATGAGGGAGGAGGTTCGGTACTGCAGGAGGGGGGAGATTTGGTACTGCAGGAGGGGGGAGGTTCCGTACTGCAGGAGGGGGGAGGTTCGGTACTGCAGGAGAGGAGAGGTAGTGCAGGAGGGGGAGGTTCAGTACTGAAGGAGGGGGGAGGTTTGGTACTGAAGGAGGGGGGAGATTCGGTACTGCAGGAGAGAAGAGGTACGGTACTGCAGGAGGGAAGAGGTACGGTACTGCAGGTGGGAGGAAGTACAGTACTGCAGGGTGATGCTGGAGGGGGAAGGTACAGTACTGCAGGGTGATGCTGGAGGGGGAAGGTACAGTACTGCAGGGTGATGCTGGAGGGGGAAGGTACAGTACTGCAGGGTGATGCTGGAGGGGGAAGGTACAGTACTGCAGGGTGATGCTGGAGGGGGAAGGTACAGTACTGCAGGGTGATGCTGGAGGGGGAAGGTACAGTACTGCAGGGTGATGCTGGAGGGGGAAGGTACAGTACTGCAGGGTGATGCTGGAGGGGGAAGGTACAGTACTGCAGGGTGATGCTGGAGGGGGAAGGTACAGTACTGCAGGGTGATGCTGGAGGGGGAAGGTACTGTACTGCAGGGTGATGCTGGAGGGGGAAGGTACTGTACTGCAGGGTGATGCTGGAGGGGGAAGGTACTGTACTGCAGGGTGATGCTGGAGGGGGAAGGTACAGTACTGCAGGGTGATGCTGGAGGGGGAAGGTACTGTACTGCAGGGGGAGGTACAATACAACACCAACCAAGAGAAGGAGAAAAAGGGAGAGAGAGTACAGATGAGAGAGAAAGAGAGAGAGAATATAGATGAGACAAAAAGAGAGAGAGAATATAGATGAGAGAGAATACAGATGAGAAAGAGAGAGAATATAGATGAGAGAATACAGATGAGAGAGTAAGAGAGAGAGAATATATATGAGAAAGAGAGAGAGAGAATATAGATGAGAGAGAAAGAGAGAGAATATAGATGAGAGAGAAAGAGAGAGAATATAGATGAGAGAGAAAGAGAGAGAATATAGAGGAGAGAGAAATAGAGAGAGAATATAGATGAGAGAAATAGAGAGAGAATATAGATGAGAGTGAGAAGTGAGACAAAGAGAACAGAAAGGGTGAGAAAGAAAGAGTAGAGCAGCCAACACAACTATTTATGAGAAGTGTAAAAGGTTTCTCTGAATATCAGAAAAGATGAGAAAAGCTGCAGTCCATATAAAGAGAGAGGGAAGAGCTGCAGTCCATATAAACAGAGAGGGGAGAGCTGCAGTCCATATAAACAGAGAGAGAAGAGCTGCACTCCATATAAACAGAGAGAGAAGAGCTGCAGTCCATATAAACAGAGAGAGAAGAGCTGCAGTCCATATAAACAGAGAGGGAAGAGCTGCAGTCCATATAAACAGAGAGGGGAGAGCTGCAGTCCATATAAACAGAGAGGGAAGAGCTGCAGTCCATATAAACAGAGAGGGAAGAGCTGCAGTCCATATAAACAGAGAGAGAAGAGCTGCAGTCCATATAAACAGAGAGGGGAGAGCTGCAGTCCATATAAACAGAGAGGGGAGAGCTGCAGTCCATATAAACAGAGAGAGAAGAGCTGCAGTCCATATAAACAGAGAGGGAAGAGCTGCACTCCATATAAACAGAGAGAGAAGAGCTGCAGTCCATATAAACAGAGAGGGGAGAGCTGCAGTCCATATAAACAGAGAGGGAAGAGCTGCACTCCATATAAACAGAGAGGGGAGAGCTGCAGTCCATATAAACAGAGAGGGAAGAGCTGCAGTCCATATAAACAGAGAGGGAAGAGCTGCACTCCATATAAACAGAGAGGGGAGAGCTGCAGTCCATATAAACAGAGAGGGAAGAGCTGCAGTCCATATAAACAGAGAGGGAAGAGCTGCAGTCCATATAAACAGAGAGGGGAGAGCTGCAGTCCATATAAACAGAGAGAGAAGAGCTGCAGTCCATATAAACAGAGAGAGAAGAGCTGCAGTCCATATAAACAGAGAGAGAAGAGCTGCAGTCCATATAAACAGAGAGGGAAGAGCTGCAGTCCATATAAACAGAGAGAGAAGAGCTGCAGTCCATATAAACAGAGAGGGAAGAGCTGCAGTCCATATAAACAGAGAGAGAAGAGCTGCAGTCCATATAAACAGAGAGAGAAGAGCTGCAGTCCATATAAACAGAGAGAGAAGAGCTGCAGTCCATATAAACAGAGAGGGGAGAGCTGCACTCCATATAAACAGAGAGAGAAGAGCTGCACTCCATATAAACAGAGAGAGAAGAGCTGCAGTCCATATAAACAGAGAGAGAAGAGCTGCAGTCCATATAAACAGAGAGGGAAGAGCTGCAGTCCATATAAACAGAGAGAGAAGAGCTGCACTCCATATAAACAGAGAGAGAAGAGCTGCAGTCCATATAAACAGAGAGGGAAGAGCTGCAGTCCATATAAACAGAGAGGGAAGAGCTGCAGTCCATATAAACAGAGAGGGAAGAGCTGCACTCCATATAAACAGAGAGGGAAGAGCTGCAGTCCATATAAACAGAGAGAGAAGAGCTGCAGTCCATATAAACAGAGAGAGAAGAGCTGCAGTCCATATAAACAGAGAGAGAAGAGCTGCAGTCCATATAAACAGAGAGAGAAGAGCTGCAGTCCATATAAACAGAGAGAGAAGAGCTGCAGTCCATATAAAGAGAGAGGGAAGAGCTGCACTCCATATAAACAGAGAGGGGAGAGCTGCAGTCCATATAAACAGAGAGAGAAGAGCTGCAGTCCATATAAACAGAGAGAGAAGAGCTGCAGTCCATATAAACAGAGAGAGAAGAGCTGCAGTCCATATAAACAGAGAGAGAAGAGCTGCAGTCCATATAAAATGAGCTCCCTGTGTGTTTTCCGTATGCTCTGTGGTAAAGCAGCTAGCTGGAATAATTTGTGTTTTCTGCCCAGAGGACAGCAGGGAAGAAAACAAACAAAACAACAGAGAAAGAGAGCGAGAGACCCATGCATATTTCCCTCAGATTACACACACACAAAGATTTTGAAAACAAATCCAATTTTGATAAACTCACATATTATCTACTAGGCAGTGGTTCCCAAACTTTTTATAGTCCCGTACCCCTTCAAACATTCAACCCCCAGCTGCGTACCCCCTCTAGCACCAGGGTCAGCGCAGATTAGCCTGACATGGTTTATATTGATGACATTTTGATATACTACGCTACACGCGCTGAGCATGTGTCCCTGGTGCGCAAGGTGCTTGGTCGACTGTTGGAGCATGACCTGTACGTCAAGGCTGAGAAATGCCTGTTCTTCCAGCAGTCCGTCTCCTTCCTAGGGTATCGCATTTCCATCTCAGGGGTGGAGATGGAGAGTGACCTCATTTTAGCAGTGCGTAATTGGCTGACTCCCACCACGGTAAAGGAGGTGCAACGGTTTCTAGGGTTCGCCAATTACTACTGGAGGTTTATCCGGGGTTTTGGTCAGGTAGCGGCTCCCATTACCTCACTGCTGAAGGGGGGACTGGTACGTTTGCAGTGGTCGGCTGAGGCGGACAGGGCTTTTGGTCACCTGAGGGCTCTGTTTACCTCGGCTCCCGTGCTGGCCCATCCGGATCCCTCTTTGGCATTCATAGTGGAAGTGGACACATCCGAGGCTGGGATAGGAGCCGTGCTCTCTCAGCGCTCGGGTACGCCACTGAAGCTCCGCCCCTGTGCTTTCTTCTCGAGGAAGCTCAGCCCGGCGGAGCGAATCTATGACGTGGGGGACCGGGAGCTGTTGGCTGTCGGCTGTCGTCAAGGCCTTGAAGGCGTGGAGACATTGGCTTGAGGGGGCTAAACACCCTTTTCTCATCTGGACTGACCACCGAAATCTGGAGTACATCTGGGCGGCGAGGAGACTGAACCCTCGCCAGGCAAGGTGGGCCATGTTATTCACCCGTTTTGTTTTCACCCTTTCTTACAGACCAGGTTCCCAGAACGTGAAGGCAGACGCACTGTCCCGGCTGTATGACACAGAGGAGCGGCCCATGGATCCCACCACCATACTCCCGGTCTCCTGCCTGGTGGCGCCGGTAGTGTGGGAGCTGGACGTGGACATTGAGCAGGCGTTACGTGCAGAGCCCGCTCCCCTCCAGTGTCCCGCTGGGTGTCTGTACGTTCCATCTGCTGTCCGTGACCGGCTGATCTATTGGGCCCACACGTCACCCTCCGCTGGTCATCCAGGCATCGGTCGGACGGTACGCTGTCTGAGTGGGAAGTACTGGTGGCCCACTTTGGCTAAGGACGTGAGTGTTCATGTTTCCTCCTGCTTGGTGTGTGCCCAGTGTAAGGCTCCTAGGCACCTGCCCAGAGGTAAGTTACAACCCTTTCCCGTTCCACAACGGCCATGGTCACACCTGTCGATCGATTTCCTGACCGATCTCCCCCCATCACAGGGAAACACCACGATCCTGGTTGTTATGGATCGTTTCTCTAAGTCCTGCCGTCTCCTCCCTCTGCCCGGTCTCCCTACGGCCCTACAGACTGCAGAGGCCTTGTTTACGCACGTCTTCTGGCACTACGGGGTGCCTGAGGATATAGTGTCTGATCGGGGTCCCCAGTTCACGTCGAGGGTCTGGAAGGCGTTCATGGAACGTTTGGGGGTCTCGATCAGCCTTGCCTCGGGTTTCCACCCCGAGAGTAACGGGCAGGTGGAGAGAGTTAACCAGGATGTGAGTAGGTTTCTGAGGTCTTATTGCCAGGACCGGCCGGGGGAGTGGGCGGCGTTCGTGTCCTGGGCAGAGATGGCCCAGAACTCACTCCGCCACTCCTCCACTAACCTCTCTCCCTTCCAGTGCGTACTGGGGTACCAGCCAGTTCTGGCGCCTTGGCATCAGAGTCAGATCGAGGCTCCTGCGGTGGACAACTGGTTCAGGCGTGCGGAGGAGACATGGGACGCCGCTCATGTTCACCTTCAGCGGGCCGTGCTGCACCAAAAAACCAGCGCAGACCGTCACCACAGTGAGGCCCCGGTGTTCACACCGGGGGACCGGGTCTGGCTCTCGACCCGACTGAAGGAGGTTAGTTACAGGTTACAACTTCCCCCCGATTACCGTATTAACCCCTCGTTCCATGTGTCTCTCCTCAGGCCGGTGGTGGCTGGGCCGCTCCAGAAGTCTGAGGTGCGGGAGACTCCTCCTCCCCCTCTGGACATCGTGCCCCGGTGTATTCCGTCCGCTCCATACTGGATTCGAGGCGTCGGGCGAGGGGCCTTCAGTACCTCATGGAGTGGGAGGGAGGAGAGATGCTGGGTTCCGGTGGAGGACGTGTTGGACCCTTCAATGCTGCGGGAGTTCCACCATCTCCGTCCGGATTGCCCTGCACCTCACCCTCCCGGTCGTCCCCGAGGCCGGGGTCGGCGCGCGGCTCGGGGGGGTACTGTCACGACTTCCGCCGAAGTCGGTCCCTCTCCTTGTTCGGGCGGCCATCGCCGATCCACCTTTCATTTTCCATTTGTTTTGTCTTGTTTTCCCACACACCTGGTTCACATTTCCCTCATTACTTGTCGTGTATTTAACCCTCTGTTCCCCTCATGTCTGTGTGTGAAATTGTTTGTTGTAAGTGCTTGTGCACATTGTGACTGGTGTGTGACGGGTTTTGTACCCATATTTTGTTATTTCTGGATGCCGTTGGTTTTGATAATTAAACTGCTCCGGTTATTACCCAGTTCTGCTCTCCTGCGTCTGACTTCCCTGCCACCAGTTACGCACCACTTACAGGGAGGCTTGCAAGCCGAAGAACACCATCCCAACCATGAAGCATGGGGGTGGCAGCATCATGTTGTGGGGTTGCTTTGCTGTAGGAGGGTCTGGTGCACTTCACAAAATAGATAGCATCATGAGGCAGGAAAATGATGTGGATATTTTGAAGAAACATCTCAAGACATCAGTCAGGAAGTTAAAGCTTGGTCGCAAATGGGTCTTACAAATGGACAATGAGCCCAAGCATATTAAGGACAACAAAGTCAAGGTATTGGAGTGGCCATCACAAAGCCCTGACCTCAATCCTATAGAAAATTTGTGGGCAGGACTGAAAAAGCGTGTGCGAGCAAGGAGGCCTACACACCTGACTCAGTTACACCAGCTCTGTCAGGAGGAATGGGCCAAAATTCACCCAACTTATTGTCGGAAGCTTGTGGAAGGCTACCCGAAACGTTTGACCCAAATTAAACAATTTAAAGGCAATGCTACCAAATACTAATTGAGTGTATGTAAACTTCTGACCCACTGGGAATGTGATGAAAGAAATAAAATCTGAAATAAATAATTCTCTCTACTATTATTCTGACATTTCACATTCTTAAAATAAAATGGTGATCCTTACTGACCTAAGACAGGGAATTGTTACTAGGATTAAATGTCAGGAATTGTGAAAAACTGAGTTTAAATGTATTTAGCTAAGGTGTATGCAAACTTCCGACTTTAACTGTATATATATATATATATGGGGGGGAGAACAAGTATTTGATACACTGCCGATTTTGCAGGTTTTCCTACTTACAAAGCATGTCTTTTTATCAGAGGTACACCTCAACTGTGAGATACGGAATCTAAAACAAAAATCCAGAAAATCACATTGTATGATTTTTAAGTAATTCATTTGCATTTTATTGCATGACATAAGTATTTGATCACCTACCAACCAGTAAGAATTCCGGCTCTCACAGACCTAAGAAGCCCTCCTGTTCTCCACTCATTACCTGTATTAACTGCACCTGTTTGAACTCGTTACCTGTATAAAAGACACCTGTCCACACACTCAGTCAAACAGACTCCAACCTCTCCACAATGGCCAAGACCAGAGAGCTGTGTAAGGACAACAGGGATAAAATTGTAGACCTGCACAAGGCTGGGATGGGCTACAGGACAATAGGCAAGCAGCTTGGTGAGAAGGCAACAACTGTTGGCGCAATTATTAGAAAATGGAAGGAGTTCAAGATGACAGTCAATCACCCTCGGTCTGGGGCTCCATGCAAGATCTCACCTCGTGGGGCATCAATGATCATGAGGAAGGTGAGGGATCAGCCCAGAACTACATGGTAGGACCTGGTCAATGACCTGAAGAGATCTGGAACCACAGTCTCAAAGAAAACCATTAGTAACACACTACGCCATCATGGATTAAAATCCTGCAGCGCACGCAAGGTCCCCCTGCTCAAGCCAGCGCATATCCAGGCCCGTCTGAAGTTTGCCAATGACCATCTGGATGATCCAGAGGAGGAATGGGAGAAGGTCATGTGGTCTGATGAGACAAAAATAGAGCTTTTTGGTCTAAACTCCACTCGCCGTGTTTGGAGGAAGAAGAAGGATGAGTACAACCCCAAGAACACCATCCCAACCGTGAAGCATGGAGGTGGAAACATCATTCTTTGGGGATGCTTTTTTGCAAAGGGGACAGGACGACTGCACCGTATTGAGGGGAGGATGGATGGGGCCATGTATCGCGAGATCTTGGCCAACAACCTCCTTCCCTCAGTAAGAGCATTGAAGATGAGTCGTGGCTGGGTCTTCCAGCATGACAACGACCCGAAACACACAGCCAGGGCAACTCAGGAGTGGCTCTGTAAGAAGTGGCCTAGCCAGTCTCCAGACCTGAACCCAATAGAAAATCTTTGGAGGGAGCTGAAAGTCCGTATTGCCCAGCGACAGCCCCGAAACCTGAAGGATCTGGAGAAGGTCTGTAAGGAGGAGTGGGCCAAAATCCCTGCTGCAGTGTGTGCAAACCTGGTCAAGAACTACAGGAAACGTATGATCTCTGTAATTGCAAACAAAGGTTTCTGTACCAAATATTAAGTTCTGCTTTTCTGATGTATCAAATACTCATGTCATGCAATAAAATGCAAATTAATTACTTAAAAATCCTACAATGTGATTTTCTGGATTTTTGTTTTAGATTCCGTCTCTCACAGTTGAAGTGTACCTATGATAAAAATTACAGACCTCTACATGCTTTGTAAGTAGGAAAACCTGCAAAATATGAGAGATAGAGAGAGCAGAATAATCTGGTGATGTGTCCTTACCACAGTCACCACCTCCAAGTCCTTCAAATAGGTCCTCTCTGTGGTCAGCAGCTCCTTGGCGATAAAGTAGGCCTTGTCGGTTGGGAACCTCTGTGAAGGAAAGAGGACAGACTCTTTTAACTGTGCAGAGACAACACTACTAACACAGTAAGCTGTAGACTGTGTCATGGGTCATTTTTCACATTTTGAATAATCAATTCCAGTGTTAGACAGGTAGCCCAGTTACATGAGACTTGGTACAGGGTACACAGCACTCGTCCCTGTGGAGAGTTACTTAGGCCAGGGAATCTCGGTCCTCTGCTATTTTAGGTACTACTGTATGTGACTCGGGCCTCTTTGAAGCTGGTGATGGTAATTGGAGATTTAAAACCACAATGAGGCCCACACAGCAACTTGCACATCAATGCCTTTCTAGCTGTAATCCTGTTACATTGGGCCCTCTCTGGACCACAAACCTTCCTCCGAACCTCGTCTTCATCGTCGGTGCGCACACTGCCAGCGTCATTGAGCAAGGGACTGGTGAGGGGAGAGGGCTGCCGAACGTCCGGACTGTGACCACAGAGTTCGACCGGCTTCTGACCATTGACAACGCCCTGGGAGTTAACGGAGAAGGCGGAGAGATGAGGGCTGTTGGACACCACCCCTGTTGACGGAATGGAGAGGGGGAAGAGAAAGAGAGTCAACTGAAGAAGTTAAATTAAATCCATAAATATCAGCAGCATGTTTCATGTCTCTAATATCCAGACAGCTCTAATGATCTTCTCTCTCTAATATCCAGACAGCTCTAATGCTCTTCTCTCTCGCTAATATCCAGACAGCGCTAATGCTCTTCTCTCTCTAATATCCAGACAGCTCTAATGCTCTTCTCTCTCTCTAATATCCAGACAGCTCTAATGCTCTTCTCTCTCGCTAATATCCAGACAGCGCTAATGCTCTTCTCTTCTCTAATATCCAGACAGCTCTAATGCTCTTCTCCCTCTCTAATATCCAGACAGCTCTGATGCTCTTCTCTCTCTAATATCCAGACAGCTCTAATGCTCTTCTCCTCTCTAATATCCAGACAGCTCTAATGATCTTCTCTCTCTCTAATATCCAGCAGCTCTAATGCTCTCCTCTCTCTCTAATGTCCAGACAGCTCTAATGCTCTCCTCTCTCTAATATCCAGACAGCTCTAATGCTCTTCTCTCTCTCTAATATCCAGACAGCTCTAATGCTCTCCTCTCTCTAATATCCAGACAGCTCTAATGCCCTTCACTCTCTCTCTAATATACAGACAGCTCTAATGCTCTCTCTCTCTAATATCCAGACAGCTCTAATGCTCTTCTCTCTCTCTAATATCCGGACAGCTCTAATGATCTTCTCTCTCTCTAATATCCAGACAGCTCTAATGCCCTTCACTCTCTCTCTAATATACAGACAGCTCTAATGCTCTCTCTCTCTAATATACAGACAGCTCTAATGCTCTCTCTCTCTCAATATCCGGACAGCTCTAATGATCTTCTCTCTCTCTAATATACAGACAGCTCTAATGCTCTCCTCTCTCTCTAATGTCCAGACAGCTCTAATGCTCTCTCTCTCTAATATCCAGACAGCTCTAATGCTCTTCTCTCTCTCTAATATCCAGACAGCTCTAATGATCTTCTCTCTCTCTAATATCCGGACAGCTCTAATGATCTTCTCTCTCTCTAATATCCAGACAGCTCTAATACTCTTCTCTGTCTAATATCCAGACAGCTCTAATGCTCTTGTCTCTCTCTAATATCCAGACAGCTCTAATGTTCTTCTCTCTCTAATGTCCAGACAGCTCTAATGATCTTTTCTCTCTAATATCCAGACAGCTCTAATGCTCTTTTCTCTATCTAATGGCCAGACAGCTCTAATGCTCTTCTCTCTCTCTAATATCCAGACAGCTCGAATGCTCTTCTCTCTCGCTAATATCCAGACAGCTCTAATGCTCTTCTCTCTCTCTAATATCCAGACAGCTCTAATGCTCTTCTCTCTCTAATGTCCAGACAGCTCTAATGCTCTTCTCTCTCTCTAATATCCAGACAGCTCGAATGCTCTTCTCTCTCGCTAATATCCAGACAGCTCTAATGCTCTTCTCTCTCTCTAATATCCAGACAGCTCTAATGCTCTTCTCTCTCTAATGTCCAGACAGCTCTAATGCTCTTCTCTCTCTCTAATATCCAGACAGCTCTAATGTTCTTCTCTCTCTAATGTCCAGACAGCTCGAATGCTCTTCTCTCTCTAATGTCCAGACAGCTGTAATGCTCTTCTCTCTCTAATGTCCAGACAGCTGTAATGCTCTTCTCTCTCTCTAATGTCCAGACAGCTCTAACGCTCTCTCTCTATAATCCAGACAGCTCAAATGCTCTTCTCTCTCTAATGTCCAGACAGCTCTAATGCTCTTCTCTCTCTCTAATATCCAGACAGCTCTAATGTTCTTCTCTCTCTAATGTCCAGACAGCTCGAATGCTCTTCTCTCTCTAATGTCCAGACAGCTGTAATGCTCTTCTCTCTCTAATGTCCAGACAGCTGTAATGCTCTTCTCTCTCTCTAATGTCCAGACAGCTCTAACGCTCTCTCTCTATAATCCAGACAGCTCAAATGCTCTTCTCTCTCTAATATCCAGACAGCTGTAATGGTCTTCTCTCTCTCTAATATACAGACAGCTCTAATGCTCTTCTCTCTCTAATATCCAGACAGCTCTAATGCTCTTCTCTCTCTCTAATATCCAGACAGCTCTAATGTTCTTCTCTCTCTAATATCCAGACAGCTCTAATGCTCTTCTATCTCTCTAATATCCAGACAGCTCTAATGCTCTTCTCTCTCTCTAATATCCAGACAGCTCTAAGGCTCTTCTCGCTCTCTAATATCCAGACATCTCTAATGCTCTTCTCTCTCTCTAATATCCAGACAGCTCTAATGCTCTTCTCTCTCTCTAATATCCGGACAGCTCTAATGCTCTTCTCTCTCTCTAATATCCAGACAGCTCTAATATTCTTCTCTCTCTAATATCCAGACAACTCTAATGCTCTTCTATCTCTCTAATATCCAGACAGCTCTAATGCGCACTCTCTCTAATATCCAGACAGCTCTAATGTTCTTCTCTCTCTAATATCCAGACAGCTCTAATGCTCTTCTCTCTCTCTAATATCCAGACAGCTCTAATGCCCTTCTCTCTAATATCCAGACAGCTCTAATGCTCTTCTCTCTCTCTAATATCCAGACAGCTCTAATGCTCTTCTCTCTCTCTAATATCCAGACAGCTCTAATGCTCTTCTCTCTCTCTAATATCCAGACAGCTCTAATGCTCTTCTCTCTAATATCCAGACAGCTCTAATGTTCTTCTCTCTCTAATATCCAGACAGCTCTAATGCTCTCTCTCTCTAATATCCAGACAGCTCTAATGCTCTTCTCTCTCTAATATCCAGACAGCTCTAATGCTCTTCTCTCTCTCTAATATCCAGACAGCTCTAATGCTCTTCTCTCTCTAATATCCAGACAGCTCTAATGCTCTTCTCTCTCTCTCTCTCTCTAATATCCAGACAGCTCTAATGCTCTTCTCTCTCTAATATCCTGACAGCTCTAATGCTCTTCTCTCTCTAATATCCAGACAGCTCTAATGCTGTTCACTAGGATGTTCACTAGGGAAACTTGATTGCATACTTGCCCACCACTGTCTCCTGTCCTCTGATAGCACCACGTTGGCCTGAACAAAACAATGATTAAACCAGCAACATCTCTGGTGAACGTCTGATCCTACGATTCTACACACTAGGATGGAGGGGACAGCCGTGACAAGCAGCACGGAATACCACACACAGCCATGAGACACAAATGAGTCTATAGAACACACTATACATACAGATATATAACAGAACGATGCTACATCTACAACATCACAGGAGGGTGGGAGGGGACTAGCATCTAGAATGACAACGAGACAATGTTGGGGGTCTTTATGAAAGAAGATTCTGGACTCCCACTTCATAAAGGTCAACTTTATTGTCACTAGTGCACAACTGTATACAATGTTAAAAAGTGTAAAAAGCCTCTGGGAAAGAGAAAAGATGGTAAAATGGGTATCAGAGCCCAGTGAGTGTCAAAAAGAACCTGAAGACGAGACCGTAGCATCCAACGTGTTATAGATGGAGACTGTAGTATTAACGTGTTATGGATGGAGACTGTAGTATCCAATGTGTTATAGATGGAGACTGTAGCATCCAACGTGTTATAGATGGAGACTGTAGTATTAACGTGTTATGGATGGAGACTGTAGTATTAACGTGTTATAGATGGAGACTGTAGTATCCAACGTGTTATGGATGGAGACTGTAGTATCCAACGTGTTATAGATGGAGACTGTAGCATCCAACGTGTTATGGATGGAGACTGTAGTATTAACGTGTTATGGATGGAGACTGTAGTATTAACGTGTTATAGATGGAGACTGTAGTATCCAACGTGTTATAGATGGAGACTGTAGTATTAACGTGTTATGGATGGAGACTGTAGTATCCAACGTGTTATAGATGGAGACTGTAGTATCCAACATGTTATAGATGGAGACTGTAGTATTAACGTGTTATGGATGGAGACTGTAGTATCCAACGTGTTATAGATGGAGACTGTAGTATCCAACGTGTTATAGATGGAGACTGTAGTATTCAACGTGTTATGGATGGAGACTGTAGTATTAACGTGTTATGGATGGAGACTGTAGTATCCAACGTGTTATAGATGGAGACTGTAGTATTAACGTGTTATAGATGGAGACTGTAGTATCCAACGTGTTATAGATGGAGACTGTAGTATTAACGTGTTATAGATGGAGACTGTAGTATCCAACGTGTTATGGATGGCGACTGTAGTATCCAACGTGTTATGGATGGAGACTGTAGTATTAACGTGTTATTGATGGAGACTGTAGCATCCAACGTGTTATGGATGGAGACTGTAGTATTAACGTGTTATAGATGGAGACTGTAGTATTCAACGTGTTATGGATGGAGACTGTAGGATTAACGTGTTATGGATGGAGACTGTAGTATTTGACGTGTTATAGATGGAGACTGTAGTATTAACGTGTTATAGATGGAGACTGTAGTATTCAACGTGTTATGGATGGAGACTGTAGTATTCAACGTGTTATGGATGGAGACTGTAGCATCCAACGTGTTATAGACGGAGACTGTAGTATTGAACGTGTTATGGATGGAGACTGTAGTATTCAACGTGTTATAGATGGAGACTGTAGTATCCAACGTGTTATAGATGGAGACTGTAGTATTCAACGTGTTATGGATGGAGACTGTAGTATTCAACGTGTTATAGATGGAGACTGTAGTATTAACGTGTTATGGATGGAGACTGTAGTATTAACGTGTTATGGATGGAGACTGTAGTATTCAACGTGTTATAGATGGAGACTGTAGTATTAACGTGTTATAGATGGAGACTGTAGTATCCAACGTGTTATGGATGGAGACTGTAGTATCCAACGTGTTATGGATGGAGACTGTAGTATCCAACGTGTTATTGATGGAGACTGTAGTATTCAACGTGTTATGGATGGAGACTGTAGTATCCAACGTGTTATGGATGGAGACTGTAGTATTAATGTGTTATGGATGGAGACTGTAGTATTAACGTGTTATGGATGGAGACTGTAGTATCCAACATGTTATTGATGGAGACTGTAGTATCCAACGTGTTATGGATGGAGACTGTAGTATTAACGTGTTATGGATGGAGACTGTAGTATTAACGTGTTATGGATGGAGACTGTAGTATCCAACGTGTTATGGATGGAGACTGTAGTATTCAACGTGTTATGGATGGAGACTGTAGTATTAACGTGTTATGGATGGAGACTGTAGTATTCAACGTGTTATAGATGGAGACTGTAAGATCCAACGTGTTATGGATGGAGACTGTAGTATTAACGTGTTATGCATGGAGACTGTAGTATTCAACGTGTTATAGATGGAGACTGTAGTATCCAACGTGTTATGGATGGAGACTGTAGTATTCAACGTGTTATAGATGGAGACTGTAGTATTCAACGTGTTATGGATGGAGACTGTAGTATACAACGTGTTATGGATGGAGACTGTAGTATTCAACGTGTTATAGATGGAGACTGTAGTATCCAACGTGTTATAGATGGAGACTGTAGTATTAACGTGTTATGGATGGAGACTGTAGTATTCAATGTGTTATGGATGGAGACTGTAGTATCCAACGTGTTATAGATGGAGACTGTAGTATTAACGTGTTATGGATGGAGACTGTAGTATCCAACGTGTTATAGATGGAGACTGTAGTATCCAACATGTTATAGATGGAGACTGTAGTATTAACGTGTTATGGATGGAGACTGTAGTATCCAACGTGTTATAGATGGAGACTGTAGTATCCAACGTGTTATAGATGGAGACTGTAGTATTCAACGTGTTATGGATGGAGACTGTAGTATTAACGTGTTATGGATGGAGACTGTAGTATCCAACGTGTTATAGATGGAGACTGTAGTATTAACGTGTTATAGATGGAGACTGTAGTATCCGACGTGTTATAGATGGAGACTGTAGTATTAACGTGTTATAGATGGAGACTGTAGTATCCAACGTGTTATGGATGGCGAATGTAGTATCCAACGTGTTATGGATGGAGACTGTAGTATTAACGTGTTATTGATGGAGACTGTAGCATCCAACGTGTTATGGATGGAGACTGTAGTATTAACGTGTTATGGATGGAGACTGTAGTATTCAACGTGTTATGGATGGAGACTGTAGGATTAACGTGTTATGGATGGAGACTGTAGTATTCAACGTGTTATAGATGGAGACTGTAGTATTCAACGTGTTATAGATGGAGACTGTAGTATTGAACGTGTTATGGATGGAGACTGTAGTATTCAACGTGTTATAGATGGAGACTGTAGTATCCAACGTGTTATAGATGGAGACTGTAGTATTCAACGTGTTATGGATGGAGACTGTAGTATTCAACGTGTTATAGATGGAGACTGTAGTATTAACGTGTTATGGATGGAGACTGTAGTATTAACGTGTTATGGATGGAGACTGTAGTATTCAACGTGTTATAGATGGAGACTGTAGTATTAACGTGTTATAGATGGAGACTGTAGTATCCAAGGTGTTATGGATGGAGACTGTAGTATCCAACGTGTTATGGATGGAGACTGTAGTATCCAACGTGTTATTGATGGAGACTAGTATTCAACGTGTTATGGATGGAGACTGTAGTATCCAACGTGTTATGGATGGAGACTGTAGTATTAACGTGTTATTGATGGAGACTGTAGTATTAACGTGTTATGGATGGAGACTGTAGTATCCAACATGTTATTGATGGAGACTGTAGTATCCAACGTGTTATGGATGGAGACTGTAGTATTAACGTGTTATGGATGGAGACTGTAGTATTAACGTGTTATGGATGGAGACTGTAGTATCCAACGTGTTATGGATGGAGACTGTAGTATTCAACGTGTTATGGATGGAGACTGTAGTATTAACGTGTTATGGATGGAGACTGTAGTATTCAACGTGTTATAGATGGAGACTGTAAGATCCAACGTGTTATGGATGGAGACTGTAGTATTAACGTGTTATGCATGGAGAGTGTAGTATTCAACGTGTTATAGATGGAGACTGTAGTATCCAACGTGTTATGGATGGAGACTGTAGTATTCAACGTGTTATAGATGGAGACTGTAGTATTCAACGTGTTATGGATGGAGACTGTAGTATAAAACGTGTTATGGATGGAGACTGTAGTATTCAACGTGTTATAGATGGAGACTGTAGTATCCAACGTGTTATAGATGGAGACTGTAGTATTAACGTGTTATGGATGGAGACTGTAGTATTCAATGTGTTATGGATGGAGACTGTAGTATTCAACGTGTTATGGATGGAGACTGTAGTATTCAACGTGTTATGGATGGAGACTGTAGTATCCAACGTGTTATGGATGGAGACTGTAGTATTCAACGTGTTATGCATGGAGACTGTAGTATTCAACGTGTTATGCATGGAGACTGTAGTATTCAACGTGTTATAGATGGAGACTGCAGTATTCAACGTGTTATGGATGGAGACTGTAGTATTCAACTTGTTATGGATGGAGACTGTAGTATTAACGTGTTATAGATGGAGACTAGTATCCAACGTGTTATGGATGGAGACTGTAGTATTAACGTGTTATGGATGGAGACTGTAGTATCCAAAGTGTTATGGATGGAGACTGTAGTATCAACGTGTTATGGATGGAGACTGTAGTATTAACGTGTTATGGATGGAGACTGTAGTATCCAACGTGTTAAAGATGGAGACTGTAGTATCCAACGTGTTATAGATGGAGACTGTAGTATCCAACGTGTTATGGATGGAGACTGTAGTATCCAACGTGTTATGGATGGAGACTGTAGTATCCAACGTGTTATAGATGGAGACTGTAGTATTAATGTGTTATGGATGGAGACTGTAGTATTCAACGTGTTATGGATGGAGACTGTAGTATTAACGTGTTATAGATGGAGACTGTAGTATCAACGTGTTATGGATGGAGACTGTAGTATTAACGTGTTATAGATGGAGACTGTAGTATTAACGTGTTATAGATGGAGACTGTAGTATTAACGTGTTATAGATGGAGACTGTAGTATTCAACGTGTTATAGATGGAGACTGTAGTATTAACGTGTTATGGATGGAGACTGTAGTATTCAACGTGTTATAGATGGAGACTGTAGTATCCAACGTGTTATGGATGGAGACTGTAGTATTAACGTGTTATGGATGGAGACTGTAGTATCCAACGTGTTATGGATGGAGACTGTAGTATTAACGTGTTATAGATGGAGACTGTAGTATTAACGTGTTATGGATGGAGACTGTAGTATCCAACGTGTTATGGATGGAGACTGTAGTATTAACGTGTTATAGATGGAGACTGTAGTATTAACGTGTTATAGATGGAGACTGTAGTATTAATGTGTTATGGATGGAGACTGTAGTATCCAACGTGTTATGGATGGAGACTGTAGTATTAACGTGTTATGCATGGAGACTGTAGTATTCAACGTGTTATAGATGGAGACTGTAGTAATCAACGTGTTATGGATGGAGACTGTAGTATTCAACGTGTTATAGATGGAGACTGTAGTATTCAACGTGTTATGGATGGAGACTGTAGTATCCAACGTGTTATGGATGGAGACTGTAGTATTCAACGTGTTATAGATGGAGACTGTAGTATCCAACGTGTTATAGATGGAGACTGTAGAATTAACGTGTTATGGATGGAGACTGTAGTATTCAACGTGTTATGGATGGAGACTGTAGTATCCAACGTGTTATAGATGGAGACTGTAGTATTCAACGTGTTATAGATGGAGACTGTAGTATTCAACGTGTTATGGATGGAGACTGTAGTATTCAACGTGTTATGGATGGAGACTGTAGTATTCAACGTGTTATGGATGGAGACTGTAGTATCCAACGTGTTATGGATGGAGACTGTAGTATTCAACGTGTTATGCATGGAGACTGTAGTATTCAACGTGTTATGCATGGAGACTGTAGTATTCAACGTGTTATAGATGGAGACTGTAGTATTCAACGTGTTAAGGAATGGAGACTGTAGTATTCAACGTGTTATGGATGGAGATTGTAGTATTAACGTGTTGTAGATGGAGACTAGTATCCAACGTGTTATGGATGGAGACTGTAGTATCAACGTGTTATAGATGGAGACTGTAGTATTAACGTGTTATGGATGGAGACTGTAGTATCCAACGTGTTATAGATGGAGAATGTAGTATCCAACGTGTTATGGATGGAGACTGTAGTATCCAACGTGTTATGGATGGAGACTGTAGTATCCAACGTGTTATAGATGGAGACTGTAGTATTAATGTGTTATGGATGGAGACTGTAGTATTCAACGTGTTATGGACGGAGACTGTAGTATTCAAAGTGTTATAGATGGAGACTGTAGTATTAACGTGTTATAGATGGAGACTGTAGTATCAACGTGTAATGGATGGAGACTGTAGTATTCAAAGTGTTATAGATGGAGACTGTAGTATTAACGTGTTATAGATGGAGACTGTAGTATTAACGTGTTATAGATGGAGACTGTAGTATTCAACGTGTTATAGATGGAGACTGTAGTATTAACGTGTTATGCATGGAGACTGTAGTATTCAACGTGTTATAGATGGAGACTGTAGTATCCAACGTGTTATGGATGGAGACTGTAGTATTAATGTGTTATGGATGGAGACTGTAGTATCCAACGTGTTATGGATGGAGACTGTAGTATTAACGTGTTATAGATGGAGACTGTAGTATTAACGTGTTATGGATGGAGACTGTAGTATTCAACGTGTTATAGATGGAGACTGTAGTATTAACGTGTTATAGATGGAGACTGTAGTATCCAAGGTGTTATGGATGGAGACTGTAGTATCCAACGTGTTATGGATGGAGACTGTAGTATTAACGTGTTATAGATGGAGACTGTAGTATTAACGTGTTATAGATGGAGACTGTAGTATTAACGTGTTATAGATGGAGACTGTAGTATTCAACGTGTTATGAGATGGAGACTGTAGTATTCAACGTGTTATGGATGGAGACTGTAGTATTCAACGTGTTATACGTGATGGAGGAGCCTGTAGTATCCAACGTGTTATAGATGGAGACTGTAGTATTAACGTGTTATGCATGGAGACTGTAGTATTCAACGTGTTATAGATGGAGACTGTAGTATCCAACGTGTTATGGATGGAGACTGTAGTATTAACGTGTTATGGATGGAGACTGTAGTATCCAACGTGTTATGGATGGAGACTGTAGTATTAACGTGTTATAGATGGAGACTGTAGTATTAACGTGTTATGGATGGAGACTGTAGTATCCAACGTGTTATAGATGGAGACTGTAGTATTAACGTGTTATAGATGGAGACTGTAGTATTAATGTGTTATGGATGGAGACTGTAGTATCCAACGTGTTATGGATGGAGACTGTAGTATTAACGTGTTATGCATGGAGACTGTAGTATTCAACGTGTTATAGATGGAGACTGTAGTAATCAACGTGTTATGGATGGAGACTGTAGTATTCAACGTGTTATAGATGGAGACTGTAGTATTCAACGTGTTATGGATGGAGACTGTAGTATCCAACGTGTTATGGATGGAGACTGTAGTATTCAACGTGTTATAGATGGAGACTGTAGTATCCAACGTGTTATAGATGGAGACTGTAGAATTAACGTGTTATGGATGGAGACTGTAGTATTCAACGTGTTATGGATGGAGACTGTAGTATCCAACGTGTTATAGATGGAGACTGTAGTATTCAACGTGTTATAGATGGAGACTGTAGTATTCAACGTGTTATGGATGGAGACTGTAGTATTCAACGTGTTATGGATGGAGACTGTAGTATTCAACGTGTTATGGATGGAGACTGTAGTATCCAACGTGTTATGGATGGAGACTGTAGTATTCAACGTGTTATGCATGGAGACTGTAGTATTCAACGTGTTATGCATGGAGACTGTAGTATTCAACGTGTTATAGATGGAGACTGTAGTATTCAACGTGTTAAGGAATGGAGACTGTAGTATTCAACGTGTTATGGATGGAGATTGTAGTATTAACGTGTTGTAGATGGAGACTAGTATCCAACGTGTTATGGATGGAGACTGTAGTATCAACGTGTTATAGATGGAGACTGTAGTATTAACGTGTTATGGATGGAGACTGTAGTATCCAACGTGTTATAGATGGAGAATGTAGTATCCAACGTGTTATGGATGGAGACTGTAGTATCCAACGTGTTATGGATGGAGACTGTAGTATCCAACGTGTTATAGATGGAGACTGTAGTATTAATGTGTTATGGATGGAGACTGTAGTATTCAACGTGTTATGGACGGAGACTGTAGTATTCAAAGTGTTATAGATGGAGACTGTAGTATTAACGTGTTATAGATGGAGACTGTAGTATCAACGTGTAATGGATGGAGACTGTAGTATTCAAAGTGTTATAGATGGAGACTGTAGTATTAACGTGTTATAGATGGAGACTGTAGTATTAACGTGTTATAGATGGAGACTGTAGTATTCAACGTGTTATAGATGGAGACTGTAGTATTAACGTGTTATGCATGGAGACTGTAGTATTCAACGTGTTATAGATGGAGACTGTAGTATCCAACGTGTTATGGATGGAGACTGTAGTATTAATGTGTTATGGATGGAGACTGTAGTATCCAACGTGTTATGGATGGAGACTGTAGTATTAACGTGTTATAGATGGAGACTGTAGTATTAACGTGTTATAGATGGAGACTGTAGTATTCAACGTGTTATGGATGGAGACTGTAGTATTAACGTGTTATGGATGGAGACTGTAGTATTCAACGTGTTATAGATGGAGACTGTAGTATCCAACGTGTTATGGATGGAGACTGTAGTATTAACGTGTTATGCATGGAGACTGTAGTATTCAACGTGTTATAGATGGAGACTGTAGTATCCAACGTGTTATGGATGGAGACTGTAGTATTCAACGTGTTATAGATGGAGACTGTAGTATTCAATGTGTTATGGATGGAGACTGTAGTATCCAACGTGTTATGGATGGAGACTGTAGTATTCAACGTGTTATAGATGGAGACTGTAGTATCCAATGTGTTATAGATGGAGACTGTAGTATTAACGTGTTATGGATGGAGACTGTAGTATTCAACGTGTTATGGATGGAGACTGTAGTATCCAACGTGTTATAGATGGAGACTGTAGTATTCAACGTGTTATAGATGGAGACTGTAGTATTCAACGTGTTATGGATGGAGACTGTAGTATTAACGTGTTATGGATGGAGACTGGAGTATTCAACGTGTTATGGATGGAGACTGTAGTATTCAACGTGTTATGGATGGAGACTGTAGTATCCAACGTGTTATGGATGGAGACTGTAGTATTGAACGTGTTATGCATGGAGACTGTAGTATTCAACGTGTTATAGATGGAGACTGTAGTATCCAACGTGTTATGGATGGAGACTGTAGTATCCAACGTGTTATGGATGGAGACTGTAGTATTAACGTGTTATGGATGGAGACTAGTATCCAACGTGTTATAGATGGAGACTGTAGTATTAACGTGTTATGGATGGAGACTGTAGTATTCAACGTGTTATGGATGGAGACTGTAGTATTAACGTGTTATGGATGGAGACTGTAGTATCCAACGTGTTATAGATGGAGACTGTAGTATTAACGTGTTATGGATGGAGACTGTAGTATTCAACATGTTATGGATGGAGACTGTAGTATTCAACGTGTTATAGATGGAGACTGTAGTATTAACGTGTTATAGATGGAGACTGTAGTATCAACGTGTTATGGATGGAGACTGTAGTATTAACGTGTTATAGATGGAGACTGTAGTATTAACGTGTTATAGATGGAGACTGTAGTATTAACGTGTTATAGATGGAGACTGTAGTATTCAACGTGTTATAGATGGAGACTGTAGTATTAACGTGTTATGGATGGAGACCGTAGTATTCAACGTGTTATAGATGGAGACTGTGGTATTAACGTGTTATGGATGGAGACTGTGGTATCCAACATGTTATGGATGGAGACTGTAGTATTCAACGTGTTATGGATGGAGACTGTAGTATTCAACGTGTTATAGATGGAGACTGTAGTATCCAACGTGTCATAGATGGAGACTGTAGTATCCAACGTGTTATGGATGGAGACTGTAGTATCCAACGTGTTATAGATGGAGACTGTAGTATTAATGTGTTATGGATGGAGACTGTAGTATTCAACGTGTTATGGATGGAGACTGTAGTATTAACGTGTTATAGATGGAGACTGTAGTATCAACGTGTTATGGATGGAGACTGTAGTATTAACGTGTTATAGATGGAGACTGTAGTATTAACGTGTTATAGATGGAGACTGTAGTATTAACGTGTTATAGATGGAGACTGTAGTATTCAACGTGTTATAGATGGAGACTGTAGTATTAACATGTTATGGATGGAGACTGTAGTATTCAACGTGTTATAGATGGAGACCGTAGTATTCAACGTGTTATAGATGGAGACTGTAGTATCCAACGTGTTATGGATGGAGACTGTAGTATTAACGTGTTATGGATGGAGACTGTAGTATCCAACGTGTTATGGATGGAGACTGTAGTATTAACGTGTTATAGATGGAGACTGTAGTATTAACGTGTTATGGATGGAGACTGTAGTATCCAACGTGTTATGGATGGAGACTGTAGTATTAACGTGTTATAGATGGAGACTGTAGTATTAACGTGTTATAGATGGAGACTGTAGTATTAATGTGTTATGGATGGAGACTGTAGTATCCAACGTGTTATGGATGGAGACTGTAGTATTAACGTGTTATGCATGGAGACTGTAGTATTCAACGTGTTATAGATGGAGACTGTAGTAATCAACGTGTTATGGATGGAGACTGTAGTATTCAACGTGTTATAGATGGAGACTGTAGTATTCAACGTGTTATGGATGGAGACTGTAGTATCCAACGTGTTATGGATGGAGACTGTAGTATTCAACGTGTTATAGATGGAGACTGTAGTATCCAACGTGTTATAGATGGAGACTGTAGAATTAACGTGTTATGGATGGAGACTGTAGTATTCAACGTGTTATGGATGGAGACTGTAGTATCCAACGTGTTATAGATGGAGACTGTAGTATTCAACGTGTTATAGATGGAGACTGTAGTATTCAACGTGTTATGGATGGAGACTGTAGTATTCAACGTGTTATGGATGGAGACTGTAGTATTCAACGTGTTATGGATGGAGACTGTAGTATCCAACGTGTTATGGATGGAGACTGTAGTATTCAACGTGTTATGCATGGAGACTGTAGTATTCAACGTGTTATGCATGGAGACTGTAGTATTCAACGTGTTATAGATGGAGACTGTAGTATTCAACGTGTTAAGGAATGGAGACTGTAGTATTCAACGTGTTATGGATGGAGATTGTAGTATTAACGTGTTGTAGATGGAGACTAGTATCCAACGTGTTATGGATGGAGACTGTAGTATCAACGTGTTATAGATGGAGACTGTAGTATTAACGTGTTATGGATGGAGACTGTAGTATCCAACGTGTTATGGATGGAGACTGTAGTATCCAACGTGTTATGGATGGAGACTGTAGTATTCAACGTGTTATAGATGGAGACTGTAGTATCCAATGTGTTATAGATGGAGACTGTAGTATTAACGTGTTATGGATGGAGACTGTAGTATTCAACGTGTTATGGATGGAGACTGTAGTATCCAACGTGTTATAGATGGAGACTGTAGTATTCAACGTGTTATAGATGGAGACTGTAGTATTCAACGTGTTATGGATGGAGACTGTAGTATTAACGTGTTATGGATGGAGACTGGAGTATTCAACGTGTTATGGATGGAGACTGTAGTATTCAACGTGTTATGGATGGAGACTGTAGTATCCAACGTGTTATGGATGGAGACTGTAGTATTCAACGTGTTATGCATGGAGACTGTAGTATTCAACGTGTTATAGATGGAGACTGTAGTATCCAACGTGTTATGGATGGAGACTGTAGTATCCAACGTGTTATGGATGGAGACTGTAGTATTAACGTGTTATGGATGGAGACTAGTATCCAACGTGTTATGGATGGAGACTGTAGTATTAACGTGTTATGGATGGAGACTGTAGTATTCAACGTGTTATGGATGGAGACTGTAGTATTAACGTGTTATGGATGGAGACTGTAGTATCCAACGTGTTATAGATGGAGACTGTAGTATTAACGTGTTATGGATGGAGACTGTAGTATTCAACATGTTATGGATGGAGACTGTAGTATTCAACGTGTTATAGATGGAGACTGTAGTATTAACGTGTTATAGATGGAGACTGTAGTATCAACGTGTTATGGATGGAGACTGTAGTATTAACGTGTTATAGATGGAGACTGTAGTATTAACGTGTTATAGATGGAGACTGTAGTATTAACGTGTTATAGATGGAGACTGTAGTATTCAACGTGTTATAGATGGAGACTGTAGTATTAACGTGTTATGGATGGAGACCGTAGTATTCAACGTGTTATAGATGGAGACTGTGGTATTAACGTGTTATGGATGGAGACTGTGGTATTCAACGTGTTATGGACGGAGACTGTAGTATTCAAAGTGTTATAGATGGAGACTGTAGTATTAACGTGTTATAGATGGAGACTGTAGTATCAACGTGTAATGGATGGAGACTGTAGTATTAACGTGTTATAGATGGAGACTGTAGTATTAACGTGTTATAGATGGAGACTGTAGTATTAACGTGTTATAGATGGAGACTGTAGTATTCAACGTGTTATAGATGGAGACTGTAGTATTAATGTGTTATGGATGGAGACTGTAGTATTCAACGTGTTATGGACGGAGACTGTAGTATTCAAAGTGTTATAGATGGAGACTGTAGTATTAACGTGTTATAGATGGAGACTGTAGTATCAACGTGTAATGGATGGAGACTGTAGTATTAACGTGTTATAGATGGAGACTGTAGTATTAACGTGTTATAGATGGAGACTGTAGTATTAACGTGTTATAGATGGAGACTGTAGTATTAACGTGTTATGGATGGAGACTGTAGTATTCAACGTGTTATGGATGGAGACTGTAGTATCCAACGTGTTATGGATGGAGACTGTAGTATTAACGTGTTATGCATGGAGACTGTAGTATTCAACGTGTTATAGATGGAGACTGTAGTATCCAACGTGTTATGGATGGAGACTGTAGTATTAATGTGTTATGGATGGAGACTGTAGTATCCAACGTGTTATGGATGGAGACTGTAGTATTAACGTGTTATAGATGGAGACTGTAGTATTAACGTGTTATAGATGGAGACTGTAGTATTCAACGTGTTATGGATGGAGACTGTAGTATTAACGTGTTATGGATGGAGACTGTAGTATTCAACGTGTTATAGATGGAGACTGTAGTATCCAACGTGTTATGGATGGACACTGTAGTATTAACGTGTTATGCATGGAGACTGTAGTATTCAACGTGTTATAGATGGAGACTGTAGTATCCAACGTGTTATGGATGGAGACTGTAGTATTCAACGTGTTATAGATGGAGACTGTAGTATTCAACGTGTTATGGATGGAGACTGTAGTATCCAACGTGTTATGGATGGAGACTGTAGTATTCAACGTGTTATAGATGGAGACTGTAGTATCCAATGTGTTATAGATGGAGACTGTAGTATTAACGTGTTATGGATGGAGACTGTAGTATTCAACGTGTTATGGATGGAGACTGTAGTATCCAACATGTTATAGATGGAGACTGTAGTATTCAACGTGTTATAGATGGAGACTGTAGTATTCAACGTGTTATGGATGGAGACTGTAGTATTAACGTGTTATGGATGGAGACTGGAGTATTCAACGTGTTATGGATGGAGACTGTAGTATTCAACGTGTTATGGATGGAGACTGTAGTATTCAACGTGTTATAGATGGAGACTGTAGTATTCAACGTGTTATGGATGGAGACTGTAGTATTCAACGTGTTATGGATGGAGACTGTAGTATTCAACGTGTTATGGATGGAGACTGTAGTATCCAACGTGTTATGGATGGAGACTGTAGTATTCAACGTGTTATGCATGGAGACTGTAGTATTCAACGTGTTATGCATGGAGACTGTAGTATTCAACGTGTTATGCATGGAGACTGTAGTATTCAACGTGTTATAGATGGAGACTGTAGTATTCAACGTGTTTAGGAATGGAGACTGTAGTATTCAACGTGTTATGGATGGAGATTGTAGTATTAACGTGTTGTAGATGGAGACTAGTATCCAACGTGTTATGGATGGAGACTGTAGTATCAACGTGTTATAGATGGAGACTGTAGTATTAACGTGTTATGGATGGAGACTGTAGTATCCAACGTGTTATAGATGGAGAATGTAGTATCCAACGTGTTATGGATGGAGACTGTAGTATCCAACGTGTTATGGATGGAGACTGTAGTATCCAACGTGTTATAGATGGAGACTGTAGTATTAATGTGTTATGGATGGAGACTGTAGTATTCAACGTGTTATGGACGGAGACTGTAGTATTCAAAGTGTTATAGATGGAGACTGTAGTATTAACGTGTTATAGATGGAGACTGTAGTATCAACGTGTAATGGATGGAGACTGTAGTATTAACGTGTTATAGATGGAGACTGTAGTATTAACGTGTTATAGATGGAGACTGTAGTATTAACGTGTTATAGATGGAGACTGTAGTATTCAACGTGTTATAGATGGAGACTGTAGTATTAACGTGTTATGCATGGAGACTGTAGTATTCAACGTGTTATAGATGGAGACTGTAGTATCCAACGTGTTATGGATGGAGACTGTAGTATTAATGTGTTATGGATGGAGACTGTAGTATCCAACGTGTTATGGATGGAGACTGTAGTATTAACGTGTTATAGATGGAGACTGTAGTATTAACGTGTTATAGATGGAGACTGTAGTATTCAACGTGTTATGGATGGAGACTGTAGTATTAACGTGTTATGGATGGAGACTGTAGTATTCAACGTGTTATAGATGGAGACTGTAGTATCCAACGTGTTATGGATGGACACTGTAGTATTAACGTGTTATGCATGGAGACTGTAGTATTCAACGTGTTATAGATGGAGACTGTAGTATCCAACGTGTTATGGATGGAGACTGTAGTATTCAACGTGTTATAGATGGAGACTGTAGTATTCAACGTGTTATGGATGGAGACTGTAGTATCCAACGTGTTATGGATGGAGACTGTAGTATTCAACGTGTTATAGATGGAGACTGTAGTATCCAATGTGTTATAGATGGAGACTGTAGTATTAACGTGTTATGGATGGAGACTGTAGTATTCAACGTGTTATGGATGGAGACTGTAGTATCCAACATGTTATAGATGGAGACTGTAGTATTCAACGTGTTATAGATGGAGACTGTAGTATTCAACGTGTTATGGATGGAGACTGTAGTATTAACGTGTTATGGATGGAGACTGGAGTATTCAACGTGTTATGGATGGAGACTGTAGTATTCAACGTGTTATGGATGGAGACTGTAGTATCCAACGTGTTATGGATGGAGACCGTAGTATTCAACGTGTTATGCATGGAGACTGTAGTATTCAACGTGTTATAGATGGAGACTGTAGTATCCAACGTGTTATGGATGGAGACTGTAGTATCCAACGTGTTATAGATGGAGACTGTAGTATTAACGTGTTATGGATGGAGACTAGTATCCAACGTGTTATGGATGGAGACTGTAGTATTAACGTGTTATGGATGGAGACTGTAGTATTCAACGTGTTATGGATGGAGACTGTAGTATTAACGTGTTATGGATGGAGACTGTAGTATCCAACGTGTTATAGATGGAGACTGTAGTATTAACGTGTTATGGATGGAGACTGTAGTATTCAACATGTTATGGATGGAGACTGTAGTATTCAACGTGTTATAGATGGAGACTGTAGTATTAACGTGTTATAGATGGAGACTGTAGTATCAACGTGTTATGGATGGAGACTGTAGTATTAACGTGTTATAGATGGAGACTGTAGTATTAACGTGTAATAGATGGAGACTGTAGTATTAACGTGTTATAGATGGAGACTGTAGTATTCAACGTGTTATAGATGGAGACTGTAGTATTAACGTGTTATGGATGGAGACCGTAGTATTCAACGTGTTATAGATGGAGACTGTGGTATTAACGTGTTATGGATGGAGACTGTGGTATCCAACATGTTATGGATGGAGACTGTAGTATTCAACGTGTTATGGATGGAGACTGTAGTATTCAACGTGTTATAGATGGAGACTGTAGTATCCAACGTGTCATAGATGGAGACTGTAGTATCCAACGTGTTATGGATGGAGACTGTAGTATTAACGTGTTATGGATGGAGACTGTAGTATTAACGTGTTATAGATGGAGACTGTAGTATCCAACGTGTTATAGATGGAGACTGTAGTATCCGACGTGTTATGGATGGAGACTGTAGTATTAACGTGTTATAGATGGAGACTGTAGTATCCAACGTGTTATGGATGGAGACTGTAGTATTAACGTGTTATGGATGGAGACTGTAGTATCCAACGTGTTATGGATGGAGACTGTAGTATTCAACGTGTTATGGATGGAGACTGTAGTATTAACGTGTTATGCATGGAGACTGTAGTATTCAACGTGTTATAGATGGAGACTGTAGTATCCAACGTGTTATGGATGGAGACTGTAGTATTCAACGTGTTATAGATGGAGACTGTAGTATTCAACGTGTTATGGATGGAGACTGTAGTATCCAATGTGTTATGGATGGAGACTGTATTATTCAACGTGTTATAGATGGAGACTGTAGTATCCAACGTGTTATAGATGGAGACTGTAGTATTAACGTGTTATGGATGGAGACTGTAGTATTCAACGTGTTATGGATGGAGACTGTAGTATCCAACGTGTTATAGATGGAGACTGTAGTATTCAACGTGTTATAGATGGAGACTGTAGTATTCAACGTGTTATGGATGGAGACTGTAGTATTCAACGTGTTATGGATGGAGACTGTAGTATTCAACGTGTTATGGATGGAGACTGTAGTATCCAACGTGTTATGGATGGAGACTGTAGTATTAACGTGTTATAGATGGAGACTGTAGTATTAACGTGTTATAGATGGAGACTGTAGTATTCAATGTGTTATAGATGGAGACTGTAGTATTAACGTGGTATGGATGGAGACTGTAGTATTCAACGTGTTATAGATGGAGACTGTAGTATCCAACGTGTTATAGATGGAGACTGTAGTATTAACGTGTTATGCATGGAGACTGTAGTATTCAACGTGTTATAGATGGAGACTGTAGTATCCAACGTGTTATGGATGGAGACTGTAGTATTAACGTGTTATGGATGGAGACTGTAGTATCCAACGTGTTATGGATGGAGACTGTAGTATTAACGTGTTATAGATGGAGACTGTAGTATTAACGTGTTATAGATGGAGACTGTAGTATTAATGTGTTATGGATGGAGACTGTAGTATTCAACGTGTTATGGATGGAGACTGTAGTATCCAACGTGTTATGGATGGAGACTGTAGTATTAACGTGTAATGCATGGAGACTGTAGTATTCAACGTGTTATAGATGGAGACTGTAGTATCCAATGTGTTATGGATGGAGACTGTAGTATTCAACGTGTTATAGATGGAGACTGTAGTATCCAACGTGTTATAGATGGAGACTGTAGTATCCAACGTGTTATGGATGGAGACTGTAGTATTAACGTGTTATGGATGGAGACTGTAGTATTAACGTGTTATAGATGGAGACTGTAGTATCCAACGTGTTATAGATGGAGACTGTAGTATCCAACGTGTTATGGATGGAGACTGTAGTATTAACGTGTTATAGATGGAGAATGTAGTATCCAACGTGTTATGGATGGAGACTGTAGTATTAACGTGTTATGGATGGAGACTGTAGTATCCAACGTGTTATGGATGGAGACTGTAGTATTCAACGTGTTATGGATGGAGACTGTAGTATTAACGTGTTATGCATGGAGACTGTAGTATTCAACGTGTTATAGATGGAGACTGTAGTATCCAACGTGTTATGGATGGAGACTGTATTATTCAACGTGTTATAGATGGAGACTGTAGTATTCAACGTGTTATGGATGGAGACTATAGTATCCAATGTGTTATGGATGGAGACTGTAGTATTCAACGTGTTATAGATGGAGACTGTAGTATCCAACGTGTTATAGATGGAGACTGTAGTATTAACGTGTTATGGATGGAGACTGTAGTATTCAACGTGTTATGGATGGAGACTGTAGTATTCAACGTGTTATGGATGGAGACTGTAGTATTCAACGTGTTATGGATGGAGACTGTAGTATTAACGTGTTATGCATGGAGACTGTAGTATTCAACGTGTTATAGATGGAGACTGTAGTATCCAACGTGTTATGGATGGAGACTGTATTATTCAACGTGTTATAGATGGAGACTGTAGTATTCAACGTGTTATGGATGGAGACTATAGTATCCAATGTGTTATGGATGGAGACTGTAGTATTCAACGTGTTATAGATGGAGACTGTAGTATCCAACGTGTTATAGATGGAGACTGTAGTATTAACGTGTTATGGATGGAGACTGTAGTATTCAACGTGTTATGGATGGAGACTGTAGTATTCAACGTGTTATGGATGGAGACTGTAGTATTCAACGTGTTATGGATGGAGACTGTAGTATTCAACGTGTTATGGATGGAGACTGTAGTATTCAACGTGTTATGGATGGAGACTGTAGTATTAACGTGTTATAGATGGAGACTGTAGTATCAACGTGTTATGGATGGAGACTGTAGTATTAACGTGTTATAGATGGAGACTGTAGTATTAACGTGTTATAGATGGAGACTGTAGTATTCAACGTGTTATAGATGGAGACTGTAGTATTAACGTGTTATGGATGGAGACCGTAGTATTCAACGTGTTATAGATGGAGACTGTGGTATTAACGTGTTATGGATGGAGACTGTGGTATCCAACATGTTATGGATGGAGACTGTAGTATTCAACGTGTTATGGATGGAGACTGTAGTATTCAACGTGTTATAGATGGAGACTGTAGTATCCAACGTGTCATAGATGGAGACTGTAGTATCCAACGTGTTATGGATGGAGACTGTAGTATTAACGTGTTATGGATGAAAACTGTAGTATTAACGTGTTATAGATGGAGACTGTAGTATCCAACGTGTTATAGATGGAGACTGTAGTATCCGACGTGTTATGGATGGAGACTGTAGTATTAACGTGTTATAGATGGAGACTGTAGTATCCAACGTGTTATGGATGGAGACTGTAGTATTAACGTGTTATGGATGGAGACTGTAGTATCCAACGTGTTATGGATGGAGACTGTAGTATTCAACGTGTTATGGATGGAGACTGTAGTATTAACGTGTTATGCATGGAGACTGTAGTATTCAACGTGTTATAGATGGAGACTGTAGTATCCAACGTGTTATGGATGGAGACTGTAGTATTCAACGTGTTATAGATGGAGACTGTAGTATTCAACGTGTTATGGATGGAGACTGTAGTATCCAATGTGTTATGGATGGAGACTGTATTATTCAACGTGTTATAGATGGAGACTGTAGTATCCAACGTGTTATAGATGGAGACTGTAGTATTAACGTGTTATGGATGGAGACTGTAGTATTAACGTGTTATAGATGGAGACTGTAGTATTAACGTGTTATAGATGGAGACTGTAGTATTCAACGTGTTATAGATGGAGACTGTAGTATTAACGTGTTATAGATGGAGACTGTAGTATTCAACGTGTTATAGATGGAGACTGTAGTATCCAACGTGTTATAGATGGAGACTGTAGTATTAACGTGTTATGCATGGAGACAGTAGTATTCAACGTGTTATAGATGGAGACTGTAGTATCCAACGTGTTATGGATGGAGACTGTAGTATTAACGTGTTATGGATGGAGACTGTAGTATCCAACGTGTTATGGATGGAGACTGTAGTATTAACGTGTTATAGATGGAGACTGTAGTATTAACGTGTTATAGATGGAGACTGTAGTATTAATGTGTCATGGATGGAGACTGTAGTATTCAACGTGTTATGGATGGAGACTGTAGTATCCAACGTGTTATGGATGGAGACTGTAGTATTAACGTGTAATGCATGGAGACTGTAGTATTCAACGTGTTATAGATGGAGACTGTAGTATCCAATGTGTTATGGATGGAGACTGTAGTATTCAACGTGTTATAGATGGAGACTGTAGTATCCAACGTGTTATAGATGGAGACTGTAGTATCCAACGTGTTATGGATGGAGACTGTAGTATTAACGTGTTATGGATGGAGACTGTAGTATTAACGTGTTATAGATGGAGACTGTAGTATCCAACGTGTTATAGATGGAGACTGTAGTATCCAACGTGTTATGGATGGAGACTGTAGTATTAACGTGTTATAGATGGAGAATGTAGTATCCAACGTGTTATGGATGGAGACTGTAGTATTAACGTGTTATGGATGGAGACTGTAGTATCCAATGTGTTATGGATGGAGACTGTATTATTCAACGTGTTATAGATGGAGACTGTAGTATCCAACGTGTTATAGATGGAGACTGTAGTATTAACGTGTTATGGATGGAGACTGTAGTATTCAACGTGTTATGGATGGAGACTGTAGTATCCAACGTGTTATAGATGGAGACTGTAGTATTCAACGTGTTATAGATGGAGACTGTAGTATTCAACGTGTTATGGATGGAGACTGTAGTATTCAACGTGTTATGGATGGAGACTGTAGTATTCAACGTGTTATGGATGGAGACTGTAGTATCCAACGTGTTATGGATGGAGACTGTAGTATTAACGTGTTATAGATGGAGACTGTAGTATTAACGTGTTAGAAATGGAGACTGTAGTATTCAATGTGTTATAGATGGAGACTGTAGTATTAACGTGGTATGGATGGAGACTGTAGTATTCAACGTGTTATAGATGGAGACTGTAGTATCCAACGTGTTATAGATGGAGACTGTAGTATCCAACGTGTTATGGATGGAGACTGTAGTATCCAACGTGTTATGGATGGAGACTGTAGTATTAACGTGTTATGGATGGAGACTAGTATCCAACGTGTTATGGATGGAGACTGTAGTATTAACGTGTTATGGATGGAGACTGTAGTATTCAACGTGTTATGGATGGAGACTGTAGTATTAACGTGTTATGGATGGAGACTGTAGTATCCAACGTGTTATAGATGGAGACTGTAGTATTAACGTGTTATGGATGGAGACTGTAGTATTCAACATGTTATGGATGGAGACTGTAGTATTCAACGTGTTATAGATGGAGACTGTAGTATTAACGTGTTATAGATGGAGACTGTAGTATCAACGTGTTATGGATGGAGACTGTAGTATTAACGTGTTATAGATGGAGACTGTAGTATTAACGTGTAATAGATGGAGACTGTAGTATTAACGTGTTATAGATGGAGACTGTAGTATTCAACGTGTTATAGATGGAGACTGTAGTATTAACGTGTTATGGATGGAGACCGTAGTATTCAACGTGTTATAGATGGAGACTGTGGTATTAACGTGTTATGGATGGAGACTGTGGTATCCAACATGTTATGGATGGAGACTGTAGTATTCAACGTGTTATGGATGGAGACTGTAGTATTCAACGTGTTATAGATGGAGACTGTAGTATCCAACGTGTCATAGATGGAGACTGTAGTATCCAACGTGTTATGGATGGAGACTGTAGTATTAACGTGTTATGGATGGAGACTGTAGTATTAACGTGTTATAGATGGAGACTGTAGTATCCAACGTGTTATAGATGGAGACTGTAGTATCCGACGTGTTATGGATGGAGACTGTAGTATTAACGTGTTATAGATGGAGACTGTAGTATCCAACGTGTTATGGATGGAGACTGTAGTATTAACGTGTTATGGATGGAGACTGTAGTATCCAACGTGTTATGGATGGAGACTGTAGTATTCAACGTGTTATGGATGGAGACTGTAGTATTAACGTGTTATGCATGGAGACTGTAGTATTCAACGTGTTATAGATGGAGACTGTAGTATCCAACGTGTTATGGATGGAGACTGTAGTATTCAACGTGTTATAGATGGAGACTGTAGTATTCAACGTGTTATGGATGGAGACTGTAGTATCCAATGTGTTATGGATGGAGACTGTATTATTCAACGTGTTATAGATGGAGACTGTAGTATCCAACGTGTTATAGATGGAGACTGTAGTATTAACGTGTTATGGATGGAGACTGTAGTATTCAACGTGTTATGGATGGAGACTGTAGTATCCAACGTGTTATAGATGGAGACTGTAGTATTCAACGTGTTATAGATGGAGACTGTAGTATTCAACGTGTTATGGATGGAGACTGTAGTATTCAACGTGTTATGGATGGAGACTGTAGTATTCAACGTGTTATGGATGGAGACTGTAGTATCCAACGTGTTATGGATGGAGACTGTAGTATTAACGTGTTATAGATGGAGACTGTAGTATTAACGTGTTATAGATGGAGACTGTAGTATTCAATGTGTTATAGATGGAGACTGTAGTATTAACGTGGTATGGATGGAGACTGTAGTATTCAACGTGTTATAGATGGAGACTGTAGTATCCAACGTGTTATAGATGGAGACTGTAGTATTAACGTGTTATGCATGGAGACTGTAGTATTCAACGTGTTATAGATGGAGACTGTAGTATCCAACGTGTTATGGATGGAGACTGTAGTATTAACGTGTTATGGATGGAGACTGTAGTATCCAACGTGTTATGGATGGAGACTGTAGTATTAACGTGTTATAGATGGAGACTGTAGTATTAACGTGTTATAGATGGAGACTGTAGTATTAATGTGTTATGGATGGAGACTGTAGTATTCAACGTGTTATGGATGGAGACTGTAGTATCCAACGTGTTATGGATGGAGACTGTAGTATTAACGTGTAATGCATGGAGACTGTAGTATTCAACGTGTTATAGATGGAGACTGTAGTATCCAATGTGTTATGGATGGAGACTGTAGTATTCAACGTGTTATAGATGGAGACTGTAGTATCCAACGTGTTATAGATGGAGACTGTAGTATCCAACGTGTTATGGATGGAGACTGTAGTATTAACGTGTTATGGATGGAGACTGTAGTATTAACGTGTTATAGATGGAGACTGTAGTATCCAACGTGTTATAGATGGAGACTGTAGTATCCAACGTGTTATGGATGGAGACTGTAGTATTAACGTGTTATAGATGGAGAATGTAGTATCCAACGTGTTATGGATGGAGACTGTAGTATTAACGTGTTATGGATGGAGACTGTAGTATCCAACGTGTTATGGATGGAGACTGTAGTATTCAACGTGTTATGGATGGAGACTGTAGTATTAACGTGTTATGCATGGAGACTGTAGTATTCAACGTGTTATAGATGGAGACTGTAGTATCCAACGTGTTATGGATGGAGACTGTATTATTCAACGTGTTATAGATGGAGACTGTAGTATTCAACGTGTTATGGATGGAGACTATAGTATCCAATGTGTTATGGATGGAGACTGTAGTATTCAACGTGTTATAGATGGAGACTGTAGTATCCAACGTGTTATAGATGGAGACTGTAGTATTAACGTGTTATGGATGGAGACTGTAGTATTCAACGTGTTATGGATGGAGACTGTAGTATTCAACGTGTTATGGATGGAGACTGTAGTATTCAACGTGTTATGGATGGAGACTGTAGTATTAACGTGTTATGCATGGAGACTGTAGTATTCAACGTGTTATAGATGGAGACTGTAGTATCCAACGTGTTATGGATGGAGACTGTATTATTCAACGTGTTATAGATGGAGACTGTAGTATTCAACGTGTTATGGATGGAGACTATAGTATCCAATGTGTTATGGATGGAGACTGTAGTATTCAACGTGTTATAGATGGAGACTGTAGTATCCAACGTGTTATAGATGGAGACTGTAGTATTAACGTGTTATGGATGGAGACTGTAGTATTCAACGTGTTATGGATGGAGACTGTAGTATTCAACGTGTTATGGATGGAGACTGTAGTATTCAACGTGTTATGGATGGAGACTGTAGTATTCAACGTGTTATGGATGGAGACTGTAGTATTCAACGTGTTATGGATGGAGACTGTAGTATTAACGTGTTATAGATGGAGACTGTAGTATCAACGTGTTATGGATGGAGACTGTAGTATTAACGTGTTATAGATGGAGACTGTAGTATTAACGTGTTATAGATGGAGACTGTAGTATTCAACGTGTTATAGATGGAGACTGTAGTATTAACGTGTTATGGATGGAGACCGTAGTATTCAACGTGTTATAGATGGAGACTGTGGTATTAACGTGTTATGGATGGAGACTGTGGTATCCAACATGTTATGGATGGAGACTGTAGTATTCAACGTGTTATGGATGGAGACTGTAGTATTCAACGTGTTATAGATGGAGACTGTAGTATCCAACGTGTCATAGATGGAGACTGTAGTATCCAACGTGTTATGGATGGAGACTGTAGTATTAACGTGTTATGGATGAAAACTGTAGTATTAACGTGTTATAGATGGAGACTGTAGTATCCAACGTGTTATAGATGGAGACTGTAGTATCCGACGTGTTATGGATGGAGACTGTAGTATTAACGTGTTATAGATGGAGACTGTAGTATCCAACGTGTTATGGATGGAGACTGTAGTATTAACGTGTTATGGATGGAGACTGTAGTATCCAACGTGTTATGGATGGAGACTGTAGTATTCAACGTGTTATGGATGGAGACTGTAGTATTAACGTGTTATGCATGGAGACTGTAGTATTCAACGTGTTATAGATGGAGACTGTAGTATCCAACGTGTTATGGATGGAGACTGTAGTATTCAACGTGTTATAGATGGAGACTGTAGTATTCAACGTGTTATGGATGGAGACTGTAGTATCCAATGTGTTATGGATGGAGACTGTATTATTCAACGTGTTATAGATGGAGACTGTAGTATCCAACGTGTTATAGATGGAGACTGTAGTATTAACGTGTTATGGATGGAGACTGTAGTATTAACGTGTTATAGATGGAGACTGTAGTATTAACGTGTTATAGATGGAGACTGTAGTATTCAACGTGTTATAGATGGAGACTGTAGTATTAACGTGTTATAGATGGAGACTGTAGTATTCAACGTGTTATAGATGGAGACTGTAGTATCCAACGTGTTATAGATGGAGACTGTAGTATTAACGTGTTATGCATGGAGACAGTAGTATTCAACGTGTTATAGATGGAGACTGTAGTATCCAACGTGTTATGGATGGAGACTGTAGTATTAACGTGTTATGGATGGAGACTGTAGTATCCAACGTGTTATGGATGGAGACTGTAGTATTAACGTGTTATAGATGGAGACTGTAGTATTAACGTGTTATAGATGGAGACTGTAGTATTAATGTGTCATGGATGGAGACTGTAGTATTCAACGTGTTATGGATGGAGACTGTAGTATCCAACGTGTTATGGATGGAGACTGTAGTATTAACGTGTAATGCATGGAGACTGTAGTATTCAACGTGTTATAGATGGAGACTGTAGTATCCAATGTGTTATGGATGGAGACTGTAGTATTCAACGTGTTATAGATGGAGACTGTAGTATCCAACGTGTTATAGATGGAGACTGTAGTATCCAACGTGTTATGGATGGAGACTGTAGTATTAACGTGTTATGGATGGAGACTGTAGTATTAACGTGTTATAGATGGAGACTGTAGTATCCAACGTGTTATAGATGGAGACTGTAGTATCCAACGTGTTATGGATGGAGACTGTAGTATTAACGTGTTATAGATGGAGAATGTAGTATCCAACGTGTTATGGATGGAGACTGTAGTATTAACGTGTTATGGATGGAGACTGTAGTATCCAATGTGTTATGGATGGAGACTGTATTATTCAACGTGTTATAGATGGAGACTGTAGTATCCAACGTGTTATAGATGGAGACTGTAGTATTAACGTGTTATGGATGGAGACTGTAGTATTCAACGTGTTATGGATGGAGACTGTAGTATCCAACGTGTTATAGATGGAGACTGTAGTATTCAACGTGTTATAGATGGAGACTGTAGTATTCAACGTGTTATGGATGGAGACTGTAGTATTCAACATGTTATGGATGGAGACTGTAGTATTCAACGTGTTATGGATGGAGACTGTAGTATCCAACGTGTTATGGATGGAGACTGTAGTATTAACGTGTTATAGATGGAGACTGTAGTATTAACGTGTTAGAAATGGAGACTGTAGTATTCAATGTGTTATAGATGGAGACTGTAGTATTAACGTGGTATGGATGGAGACTGTAGTATTCAACGTGTTATAGATGGAGACTGTAGTATCCAACGTGTTATAGATGGAGACTGTAGTATTAACGTGTTATGCATGGAGACTGTAGTATTCAACGTGTTATAGATGGAGACTGTAGTATCCAACTTGTTATGGATGGAGACTGTAGTATTAACGTGTAATGCATGGAGACTGTAGTATTCAACGTGTTATAGATGGAGACTGTAGTATCCAATGTGTTATGGATGGAGACTGTAGTATTCAACGTGTTATAGATGGAGACTGTAGTATCCAACGTGTTATAGATGGAGACTGTAGTATCCAACGTGTTATGGATGGAGACTGTAGTATTAACGTGTTATGGATGGAGACTGTAGTATTAACGTGTTATAGATGGAGACTGTAGTATCCAACGTGTTATAGATGGAGACTGTAGTATCCAACGTGTTATGGATGGAGACTGTAGTATTAACGTGTTATAGATGGAGAATGTAGTATCCAACGTGTTATGGATGGAGACTGTAGTATTAACGTGTTATGGATGGAGACTGTAGTATCCAACGTGTTATGGATGGAGACTGTAGTATTCAACGTGTTATGGATGGAGACTGTAGTATTAACGTGTTATGCATGGAGACTGTAGTATTCAACGTGTTATAGATGGAGACTGTAGTATCCAACGTGTTATGGATGGAGACTGTATTATTCAACGTGTTATAGATGGAGACTGTAGTATTCAACGTGTTATGGATGGAGACTATAGTATCCAATGTGTTATGGATGGAGACTGTAGTATTCAACGTGTTATAGATGGAGACTGTAGTATCCAACGTGTTATAGATGGAGACTGTAGTATTAACGTGTTATGGATGGAGACTGTAGTATTCAACGTGTTATGGATGGAGACTGTAGTATTCAACGTGTTATGGATGGAGACTGTAGTATTCAACGTGTTATGGATGGAGACTGTAGTATTAACGTGTTATGCATGGAGACTGTAGTATTCAACGTGTTATAGATGGAGACTGTAGTATCCAACGTGTTATGGATGGAGACTGTATTATTCAACGTGTTATAGATGGAGACTGTAGTATTCAACGTGTTATGGATGGAGACTATAGTATCCAATGTGTTATGGATGGAGACTGTAGTATTCAACGTGTTATAGATGGAGACTGTAGTATCCAACGTGTTATAGATGGAGACTGTAGTATTAACGTGTTATGGATGGAGACTGTAGTATTCAACGTGTTATGGATGGAGACTGTAGTATTCAACGTGTTATGGATGGAGACTGTAGTATTCAACGTGTTATGGATGGAGACTGTAGTATTCAACGTGTTATAGATGGAGACTGTAGTATCCAACGTGTTATGGATGGAGACTGTATTATTCAACGTGTTATAGATGGAGACTGTAGTATTCAACGTGTTATGGATGGAGACTATAGTATCCAATGTGTTATGGATGGAGACTGTAGTATTCAACGTGTTATAGATGGAGACTGTAGTATCCAACGTGTTATAGATGGAGACTGTAGTATTAACGTGTTATGGATGGAGACTGTAGTATTCAACGTGTTATGGATGGAGACTGTAGTATTCAACGTGTTATGGATGGAGACTGTAGTATTCAACGTGTTATGGATGGAGACTGTAGTATTAACGTGTTATGCATGGAGACTGTAGTATTCAACGTGTTATAGATGGAGACTGTAGTATCCAACGTGTTATGGATGGAGACTGTATTATTCAACGTGTTATAGATGGAGACTGTAGTATTCAACGTGTTATGGATGGAGACTATAGTATCCAATGTGTTATGGATGGAGACTGTAGTATTCAACGTGTTATAGATGGAGACTGTAGTATCCAACGTGTTATAGATGGAGACTGTAGTATTAACGTGTTATGGATGGAGACTGTAGTATTCAACGTGTTATGGATGGAGACTGTAGTATTCAACGTGTTATGGATGGAGACTGTAGTATTCAACGTGTTATGGATGGAGACTGTAGTATTCAACGTGTTATGGATGGAGACTGTAGTATTCAACGTGTTATGGATGGAGACTGTAGTATTAACGTGTTATAGATGGAGACTGTAGTATCAACGTGTTATGGATGGAGACTGTAGTATTAACGTGTTATAGATGGAGACTGTAGTATTAACGTGTTATAGATGGAGACTGTAGTATTAACGTGTTATAGATGGAGACTGTAGTATTCAACGTGTTATAGATGGAGACTGTAGTATTAACGTGTTATGGATGGAGACCGTAGTATTCAACGTGTTATAGATGGAGACTGTAGTATTAACGTGTTATAGATGGAGACTGTAGTATTAACGTGTTATAGATGGAGACTGTGGTATTAACGTGTTATGGATGGAGACTGTGGTATCCAACATGTTATGGATGGAGACTGTAGTATTCAACGTGTTATGGATGGAGACTGTAGTATTCAACGTGTTATAGATGGAGACTGTAGTATCCAACGTGTCATAGATGGAGACTGTAGTATCCAACGTGTTATGGATGGAGACTGTAGTATTAACGTGTTATGGATGAAAACTGTAGTATTAACGTGTTATAGATGGAGACTGTAGTATCCAACGTGTTATAGATGGAGACTGTAGTATCCGACGTGTTATGGATGGAGACTGTAGTATTAACGTGTTATAGATGGAGACTGTAGTATCCAACGTGTTATGGATGGAGACTGTAGTATTAACGTGTTATGGATGGAGACTGTAGTATCCAACGTGTTATGGATGGAGACTGTAGTATTCAACGTGTTATGGATGGAGACTGTAGTATCCAACGTGTTATAGATGGAGACTGTAGTATTCAACGTGTTATAGATGGAGACTGTAGTATCCAACGTGTTATGGATGGAGACTGTAGTATTCAACGTGTTATAGATGGAGACTGTAGTATTCAACGTGTTATGGATGGAGACTGTAGTATCCAATGTGTTATGGATGGAGACTGTATTATTCAACGTGTTATAGATGGAGACTGTAGTATCCAACGTGTTATAGATGGAGACTGTAGTATTAACGTGTTATGGATGGAGACTGTAGTATTCAACGTGTTATGGATGGAGACTGTAGTATCCAACGTGTTATAGATGGAGACTGTAGTATTCAACGTGTTATAGATGGAGACTGTAGTATTCAACGTGTTATGGATGGAGACTGTAGTATTCAACGTGTTATGGATGGAGACTGTAGTATTCAACGTGTTATGGATGGAGACTGTAGTATCCAACGTGTTATGGATGGAGACTGTAGTATTAACGTGTTATAGATGGAGACTGTAGTATTAACGTGTTATAGATGGAGACTGTAGTATTCAACGTGTTATAGATAGAGACTGTAGTATTAACGTGGTATGCATGGAGACTGTAGTATTCAACGTGTTATAGATGGAGACTGTAGTATCCAACGTGTTATAGATGGAGACTGTAGTATTAACGTGTTATGCATGGAGACAGTAGTATTCAACGTGTTATGGATGGAGACTGTAGTATTAATGTGTCATGGATGGAGACTGTAGTATTCAACGTGTTATGGATGGAGACTGTAGTATCCAACGTGTTATGGATGGAGACTGTAGTATTAACGTGTTATGGATGGAGACTGTAGTATCCAACGTGTTATGGATGGAGACTGTAGTATTAACGTGTTATAGATGGAGACTGTAGTATTAACGTGTTATAGATGGAGACTGTAGTATTAATGTGTCATGGATGGAGACTGTAGTATTCAACGTGTTATGGATGGAGACTGTAGTATCCAACGTGTTATGGATGGAGACTGTAGTATTAACGTGTAATGCATGGAGACTGTAGTATTCAACGTGTTATAGATGGAGACTGTAGTATCCAATGTGTTATGGATGGAGACTGTAGTATTCAACGTGTTATAGATGGAGACTGTAGTATCCAACGTGTTATAGATGGAGACTGTAGTATCCAACGTGTTATGGATGGAGACTGTAGTATTAACGTGTTATGGATGGAGACTGTAGTATTAACGTGTTATAGATGGAGACTGTAGTATCCAACGTGTTATAGATGGAGACTGTAGTATCCAACGTGTTATGGATGGAGACTGTAGTATTAACGTGTTATAGATGGAGAATGTAGTATCCAACGTGTTATGGATGGAGACTGTAGTATTAACGTGTTATGGATGGAGACTGTAGTATCCAACGTGTTATGGATGGAGACTGTAGTATTCAACGTGTTATGGATGGAGACTGTAGTATTAACGTGTTATGCATGGAGACTGTAGTATTCAACGTGTTATAGATGGAGACTGTAGTATCCAACGTGTTATGGATGGAGACTGTATTATTCAACGTGTTATAGATGGAGGCTGTAGTATTCAACGTGTTATGGATGGAGACTATAGTATCCAATGTGTTATGGATGGAGACTGTAGTATTCAACGTGTTATAGATGGAGACTGTAGTATCCAACGTGTTATAGATGGAGACTGTAGTATTAACGTGTTATGGATGGAGACTGTAGTATTCAACGTGTTATGGATGGAGACTGTAGTATTCAACGTGTTATGGATGGAGACTGTAGTATTCAACGTGTTATGGATGGAGACTGTAGTATTCAACGTGTTATGGATGGAGACTGTAGTATTCAACGTGTTATGGATGGAGACTGTAGTATTCAACGTGTTATGGATGGAGACTGTAGTATTAACGTGTTATGGATGGACACTGTAGTATCCAACGTGTTATGGATGGAGACTGTAGTATCAACGTGTTATGGATGGAGACTGTAGTATTAACGTGTTATGGATGGAGACTGTAGTATCCAACGTGTTATGGATGGAGACTGTAGTATCCAACGTGTTATGGATGGAGACTGTAGTATCCAACGTGTTATAGTTGGAGACTGTAGTATTAACGTGTTATAGATGGAGACTGTAGTATCCAACGTGTTATGGATGGAGACTGTAGTATTAACGTGTTATGGATGGAGACTGTAGTATCCAACGTGTTATGGATGGAGACTGTAGTATTCAACGTGTTATGGATGGAGACTGTAGTATTAACGTGTTATGCATGGAGACTGTAGTATTCAACGTGTTATAGATGGAGACTGTAGTATCCAACGTGTTATGGATGGAGACTGTAGTATTCAACGTGTTATAGATGGAGACTGTAGTATTCAACGTGTTATGGATGGAGACTGTAGTATCCAATGTGTTATGGATGGAGACTGTAGTATTCAACGTGTTATAGATGGAGACTGTAGTATCCAACGTGTTATGGATGGAGACTGTAGTATTCAACGTGTTATAGATGGAGACTGTAGTATTCAACGTGTTATGGATGGAGACTGTAGTATCCAATGTGTTATGGATGGAGACTGTAGTATTCAACGTGTTATAGATGGAGACTGTAGTATCCAACGTGTTATAGATGGAGACTGTAGTATTAACGTGTTATGGATGGAGACTGTAGTATTCAACGTGTTATGGATGGAGACTGTAGTATCCAACGTGTTATAGATGGAGACTGTAGTATCCAACGTGTTATAGATGGAGACTGTAGTATTAACGTGTTATGCATGGAGACTGTAGTATTCAACGTGTTATAGATGGAGACTGTAGTATCCAACGTGTTATGGATGGAGACTGTAGTATTAACGTGTAATGGATGGAGACTGTAGTATTCAACAGTCTCCATGGAAGTCAGTGAGTGAGTGAGTGAGTGAGTGAGTGAGTGAGTGAGAGAGAGAAAATGTGAAAGAGCAGCAAGTAAAGTTGTTGAATTCTGGGACCTGGATAACAGTAAGTGTCACAATGCACAAAGTGCTAATGTGACCCAGAATAATGTCTTTATACTGTTTTACTGCTGTTTCTTACTTCATTATTACTTTATTAAAACAATATTACTACTGTTATTACTTCATTATTACTTTATTACAGTATTACTACTGTTATTACTTCATTATTACCTCATTGCATTACTACTACTGTTATTACTTCTTTAAGGCATTATTACTACTGTTATTACTTCATTATTACTTTATTACAGTATTACTACTGTTATTACTTCATTATTACCTCATTGCATTATTACTACTGTTATTACTTCATTATTACCTAATTGCATTAGTACTACTGTTATTACTTCTTTAAGGCATTATTACTACTGTTATTGCTTCATTATTACTACTGTTATTACTTCATTATTACTTTCTTAAGACAGCATTATTACTGTTATTACTTCATTATTACTACTGTTATTACTTCATTAAGACCGTATTACTACTGTTATTACTTCATTATTACATTATCACTGTGAGTGATGCCTGCCTGCTACAGTCTTGTCTGCTGTGAGTGATGCCTGCCTGCTACAGTCTTGTCTGCTGTGAGTGATGTCTGCCTGCTACAGTCTTGTCTGCTGTGAGTGATGTCTGCCTGCTACAGTCTTGTCTGCTGTGAGTGATGTCTGCCTGCTACAGTCTTGTCTGCTGTGAGTGATGCCTGCCTGCTACAGTCTTGTCTGCTGTGAGTGATGTCTGCCTGCTACAGTCTTGTCTGCTGTGGGTGATGTCTGCCTGTTACAGTCTTGTCTGCTGTGAGTGATGTCTGCCTGCTACAGTCTTGTCTGCTGTGAGTGATGTCTGCCTGCTACAGTCTTGTCTGCTGTGAGTGATGTCTGCCTGCTACAGTCTTGTCTGCTGTGAGTGATGTCTGCCTGCTACAGTCTTGTCTGCTGTGAGTGATGTCTGCCTGCTACAGTCTTGTTGTGAGTGTTGTCTGAACGGGTGAAATGTTAAAGTAGGTAGCAGTGAGAGAGTGAGGTGAGGGTACATACAGTACATAGTGCATCAGCCAGAAAGCATGAACAGCACCACCTGAGCCCTGGGTTAGCCTCTTGGACATGCAATGGAACCAAACCCGGCCCACATGGTGACACCAGCAGTGAAGACTAACTCACACAGGCCCGGCCTATAGACACATGAGTTTAAGACTAGCTCACAGTGTATTACGATACACTGAGCGTACAAAACATTAAGGACACCTGCTCTGACCAGGTCAATCTAGGTTGAAAGCTATGATCCCTTATTGATGCCACTTATTAAATCCTTTTCAATCAATGTAGTTGAAGGGGAGGAGACAGGATTTTTAAGCCTTGAGACAATTGAGACATGAATTGTGTATGCGTTCCTTTCAGAGGGTGAATGGACAAGACAAAACATTTAACTGCCTTTGAACAGGGTATGGTAGTAGGTGCAAGGCGCACCGTTTTTTTACATGAACTGCAACGCTGTTGTGTTTTTCACACTCATCAGTTTCCTGTGTGTATCAAGAACGGTCCACCACCCAAAGGACATCCGGCCAATTTAACACAACTGCGGGAAACATTGGAGTCAACATGGACCAGCATCCCTGTGGAATACTTTTGACACCTTGTAGAGTACATGTCCCGACGAATTAGGTCTATTCTGAGGGCAACTGGGTGGTGGGTCCAACTCAATATGAGGACGGTGTTCCTAATGTTTGGTATACTCAGTGTAAGAGTGGCCGGTTGCCTAGTGGTTAGAGCACTGGGCCAGTAACCGAAAGCTTACTAAATCGAATCCCCGAACTGACAAGGTATAAATCTGTTGTTCTGCCCCTGAACAAGGCAGTTAACCCACTATTCCTAGGCCGTCATTGTAAATAAGAATTTGTTCTTAACTGACTTGCCTAGTTAAATAAAGGTTTCAAAAAATTAGGTTTAGTCAATTATTTAGCATTCAATACAAATCCACAAATATCAGTTGTGTACAACAGCCCAACATCACAGAGCCATAAGACAGTGCTTGGAATGTCTGACAAGGTCCTCTTTTCCTCCAGTGATCCAGTAACCAACAGTTAAGTACCCTCATACTGATCCTACCTGGAAGGCCGCAATTCATTGACTAAAAACAACATTGAGTGACACTCAATAATTGTGTTATTATTTTCAGTTTATATTAATTTAGGACGAAGTTAATTAATAAAAAAACAATATCATAAAATGACACAATAGATAATAAATACTATACGGTGCATTCGGCAAAGTATTCAGACCCCTTCCCTTTTCCACACTTTGTTTCATTACAGCCTTACTCTAAAATTGATTAAATAAATAAAACATCTCATTAATCTACACACAATATCCCATGATGACAAAGTGAAAACAGGTTTTTAGAAATGTTTGCAAATTTCTACAAAATAAAGCCAGAAAACCTTATTTACATAAGTATTCAGACCCTTTGCTATGAGACTCAAAATTGAGCTCAGGTCCATCCTGTTTCCATTGATCATCCTTGAGATGTTTCTACAACTTGATTGGAGTCCACTTGTGATAAATTAAATTGATTGGACATGATTTGGAAGGGCACACACCTGTCTATATAAGGTCCCACAGTTGACAGTACATGTCAGAGCAAAAACCAAACCATGATGTCGAAGGAATTGTCTGTAGAGCTCTGAGACAGGATTGTGTTGAGGCACAGATCTGGGGAAGGGTACCAAAAAATGTCTGCAACATTGAAGGCCCCCAAGAACACAGTGGCCTCCATCATTCTTAAATGGAATATGTTTGGAACCACCAAGACTCTTCCTAGAGCTGGCCACCCGGCCAAACTGAGAAGGGTCTTGCTCAGGGAGGAGACCAAGATGGAGATGAGAAAAACGTCCAGGACAACCATCTCTGCAGCACTCCACTAAGCAGGCCTTTATGGTAGAGTGGCAAGACGGAAGCCACTCCTCAGTAAAAGGCACGTGACAGTCCGCTTGGAGTTTGCCAAAAGGCACCTAAAAGACTCAGACCAAGGTGGTGGCAGCATCATGCTGTGGGGATGTTTTTCAGCGGCAGTGACTGGGAGACTAGTCAGGATCGAGGGAAAGATGAACGGAGCAAAGTACAGATAGATCATTGATGAAAACCTGCTCCAGAGCGCTCAGGACCTCAGACTGGGGTGAAGGTTCACTTTCCAACAGGACAACAACCCTAAGCACACAGCCAAGACAATGCAGGAGTGGCTTCGGGACAAGTCTCTGAATGTCCTTGAGTGGCCCAGCCAGAGACCGGACTTGAACCCAATCAAACATCTCTGGAGAGGCCTGAAAATAGCTGTGCAGCGACGCTCCCCATCCAACCTGACAGAGCTTGAGAGGTTCTGCAGAGAAGAACGTGAGAAATCCCCTAATACTAATATACCAAGCTTGTAGCATCATACTCGGGGCAGCAGGTAGCCTAGTGGTTAGAGCGTTAGCCCAGTAACCGAAAGGTTACTTGATCGAATCCCCGAGCTGACAAGGTAAACATCTGTTGTTCTGCCCATGAACAAGGCAGTTAACCCACTGTTCTTAGGCCGTCATTGTAAATAAGAATTTGTTCTTAACTGACTTTGTCACGACTTCCGCCGAAGTCGGTCCCTCTCCTTGTTCGGTCGACGTCACTAGCCATCGCCGATCCATTTGTTTTGTCTTTGTCTTACACACCTGGTTTCAATTCCCCAATTACTTGTTCATTATTTAACCCTCTGTTCCCCCATGTTTGTTTGTGAGTAATTGTTTGTCGTGCATACGGTCCGTTATTGTGGGCTCGGTATATTGTGTTGTATTTGTGAATACTTGAGTAAATACGTTGATTACTCATATCTGCTGTCCTGCGCCTGACTCTCTACACCAGCTACACACAGGCTGATTACAGACTTGCCTAGTTAAATAAAGGTTCAAAATAAAATACCTGAGAAGACTTGATGCTGTAATCGCTGCCCAAAGTTCTTCAACAAAGTACTGCGTAAAGGGTCTGACAACTTATGTGAATACATTTTTTTTTTTAAACAGTTTTTACTTTGTCATTATGGGGTATTGTGATGTCATTATGGGGTATTGTGATGTCATTATGGGGTATTGTGTGTAGATTAATGAGGGAGAAAAACTATTTCATTCATTTTTGAATAAGGCTGTAACGTAACAAAATGTGGAAAAAGTGATGGGGTCTGAATACTTTCCGAATGCACTGTATGTATATATATATATATATATATATTTTATACACATATATATATATATACACATGGATACAGCTAAAAGCATCGATGCATGAGCTGAGAAACTTGGAGCTTTGAGACGCTACCGTCTTTCAGACCCACACCATGCAGCACATACTGAAACCTGTCTTTATGTTCCCTAGTTCCTGTCATCCTGAACAAAGTCATTTCTCAACTCTCCAGTCCTTTATTCTAGACCTCTGTAACCTCTGTTGCCAGTTAACGGGATCACTGCAGTGAAGGAGACCCAGTTAAACCCTTTTGTTTTCTCTTCACACAGTCTGTGGCAGAACAGTAACACATCAGGACAGTACAGGAACAGGTTCACATGCGTCCAGAGCAGGGAAATAGAGACAAGGTGAGATTTAACCCTATAAGCGCTGCATGCTGGCAGAACAGAACAGTGTTTCAATTGAACAAGGACATTTAAAAAAATTAAATAAACATTGTGATATAAGGTCAATAAATCCTTAATCAAAATAATATACAGCAAAACAAAATGACAAGGAGGAGAATGAAGCAAAGCAAAGACAATCAGGGACAGCAAGAAAAGAAAAGAAACACAAAAGTGCAGAGTAATTCTGTAAGGGGAGAAAAGGACAGACTAGTGAGATATGCAGACCCCTGGAGTTCGTTGAACAATAGACAATGAGATGTTTAGGTAGACAAGAACAAGAAGAGATGCCACCAGTGGTCATCAGAGCAATATTATACCAGTACTGTCCAACAGTACTGACTGGGTCTGGGTGTGTTCTGGTATGTCAAGTTGCTACAACAGTCTTTTAGATAAAGTTTCTTCATTAAACTAATGTTGCCCAGAACAAGCTATGTCTATGAAAAAATGAGCGTAGCTCTGTGATGTCTAAAAACACCAGTCAACAATAGTTAGTTAAATTTCAATCCGTTGATCACTTTGTACAGAAGACCTTTATGTTACTGTAAACATTGACCATCAAATCAGGAGTTGAGGTTGGGACGTGCTGTAGACGAACAGAAAGCCTTCTCAGCACCCAACAAACTAAGACATGACCTATTGTACATCTCTCACTACTGTAGTCCTCTCACTACTGTAGTCTTCTCACTACAGTAGTCTTCTCACTACTGTAGTCCTCTCACTACTACTGTAGTCTTCTCACTACTGTAGTCTTCTCACTACTGTAGTCCTCTCACTACTGTAGTCCTCTCACTACTGTAGTCCTCTCACTATGGACACTAATTCGAGACCGACCGTATGTACAGTACAGCACAAGCAACATGTATACTCAATACTCTTGTGTTCTCCTAAGCAACTCGCTAAATATAAACAATGAATCACATATCCAATGCCAGGCAACATAGAAAATCACAGGAAACAGCCTGTCTGTCTCTTCTATTAGTAGATCTGACTAGCATGAACCAATCACAAGAGTCTACAATATGATCATATCGATTAAAAAAGCAACACATATACAGTAGTGTATAAAACGTAGACCAACGGCCCCATCGACATGCTAGCCAAACAACAACATACTGTCCACTGACAGAATGGACATGTTATACAGTGACGATGAAGACACATGACGGCATTTGACAGAGCATTGGAACTCTCCAACAATCAATAAACAATCAATAAACAACACAATGCATCATTGTAGAGTCCACGTTGAGTGTACAAGTCCAGTCCGCTCGCAGAACAACATACAGTAGCAGTCAAAAGTTTGGACACACCAACTCATTCAAGGGTTTTTCTTTATTTGTACAATTTTCTACATTGTAGAATAATAGTGAAGACATCAAAACTATGAAATAACACATATGGAATCATGTAGTAACCAAAAAAGTGTTAAACAAATCAAAATATATTTTATATTTGAGATTCTTCAAAGTAGCCACCCTTTGCCTTGATGACAGCTTTGCACACTCTTGGCATTCTCTCAACCAGCTTCATGAGGTAGTCACCTGGATTGCATTTCAATTAACAGGTGTGCCTTGTTGAAAGTTAATTTGTGGAATTTCTTTCCTTCTTAATGCGTTTGAGCCAATCAGTAGTGTTGTGACAAGGTAGGGGGTATACAGAAGATAGTACTATTTGGTAAAATACCAAGTCCATATTATGGCAAGAACAGCTCAAATAAGCAAAGAGAAATGACAGACCATCATTACTTTAAGACATCAACGTCAGTCAATGCGCAACATTTCAAGAATGAAAGTTTCAGTGCCGTCTTAAACCATCAAGCGCTATGATGAAACTTGCTCTCATGAGGACCGCTACAGGAAAGGAAGACCCAGAGTCCAAATAAATGCTTCACAGAGTTCAAGTAACAGACACATCTCAACATCAACTGTTTGGAGGAGACTACATGAATAAGGCCTTCATGGTTGAATTGCTTAAAAGAAACCACTACTAAAGAACACCAATAAGAAGAAGAAGAGACTTGCTTGGGCCAAGAAACACGAGCAATGGACATTAGACCGGTGGAAATCTGTCCTTTGTTCTGATGAGTCCAAATGTGAGATTTTTGCTTCCAACCGCCGTGTCTTTGTGAGATGCAGAGTAGGTGAACGGATGATCTCCAAATGTTCCTACTGTGAAGGATGGAGGAGGAGGTGTGATGGTGTGGGGGTGATTTGCTGGTGACACTGTCAGTGATTTATTTAGAATTCAAGGCACACTTAACCAGCATGGCTACCACAGCATTCTGCAGCAATACGCCATCCCATCTGGTTTGTGCTTAGTGGGACTATCATTTGTTTTTGAACAGGACAATGACCCAACACACCTCCAGGATGTGTAAGGACTATTTGACCAAGAAGGAGAGTGATGGAGTGCTGCATCAGATGACCTGGCCTCCACAATCACCTGACTTTAACCCAATTGAGATGGTTTGGGATGAGTTGGACCGCAGAGTGAAGGAAAAGCAGCCAACAAGTGTTCAGCATATGTAGGAACTCCTTCAAGACGGTTGGAAAAGCATTCCAGATGACTACCTCATGAAGCTGGTTGAGAAAATGCCAATAGTGTGCAAAGCTGTCATCAAGGGAAAGGGTGGCTGCTTTGAAGAATCTCAAACCAAATATATTTGGATTTGTTTAACACTTTTTGAGTTACTACATGATTCCATGTGTTATTTCATAGTTTGACGTCTTCACTATTATTTTACAATGTAGAAAAAAAGTTTTTATTTTTTAATTTTTTAAATGGAATGATTAGGTGTGTCCAAACTTCTGACTGGTAGTGTATATCTGCATCTCCAGAAACAATATTCCCTCGACTTCATCCCAAAAGTTCAGCTAGATACAGGGCATCAGGGGGTTTCCACTGGATTGATTCACACTGCTGTTCAGTGGTCTTTCAAAAGACTTGGCACTAGAAAACGATGATGTCTCTAACTGAGAACCACCTGGTGTGTGTATATAGACGCCCATACAGTCAAAACAGACAGGAAAGTTTAACCACCTGAGGGTAGAAGAGAACAGGGCAGAGGCCTTCATCCCTCTCTCTCTCTCTCTCTCTCTCTCTATCTCTCAGTTAAAGGGCAGAGCAACCCAATGGGAAACAGAGTGTTAGGCTGGCTCATGGCTGAGCAGACTATACTGTATACTCAGTTAGTGCCATGTTGGCAGCACAGAGACAGAGGAGTTAGTAGTGCCCCGAATTGACCCTTTCTGAGTAACATCTGTCCCTTCACACAGACTGGCATAGCTATCACCATCTCCCATACTAACCACCAGAGCAATTGCATCCCCTCTCCTCTCAGAGCCAATGCCACCCTGCCTATGGAGCAGGTCTCTGGACTTCCTTCCTCTGGGCTAGCCTAACAGCTGAACACCTGTGCCCCGTCCTCGTCACTAAAGTTAAGGCAGCCATCCTCCTCCATCTCCTCATCCAGCTGGAGGCTCCCAAAGGAGTACTTGTTCCTGGGCATGGGGGAGGGGTAGTTGAACCCCACGGCCAAGGGGTTACCATAAGTCAGCGGGTGGCTGCTGGAGCTGCCCGTGGTGTTCTCGGTCTCCGAGTCACTGGACTCTGTGCTGGTGGAGCCGTCAATCATCTGAACAGCCCCTACGTGGTCTACGCCACCTTGGCTGTACAGCTTCTGTAAGGCGCTGGGCTTGGGCTGGCCGGGGGCAGACAAGCCATTGGCCTTCACACGGCACTCCAGAGCAGCCATACGGGAGGTGACAGGCCGGGGCTCGTGGGAGGGTGTGGAGGTGGCCTGCTGCCGGCTCAGGACGAAGGGGTCTGTGTCGGAACGGTTACGCATGTTGTGGAGCTTTTGTAAGTGTGGCGAGCGTGCCATGATGGGCGAATAGCTGCCATAGTGGGATGGGGCCTGACCTTGGTCTTGGGGCCCCCCATTGCCTCTTTGGGTGTTAAACCCCCTGTGACCCTGGTCGTCCCAGCGTGGGGGCCTGGAGCCGTGCCCGTTTTGCTCAGCGTGGCTGAGTGAGCCGGTCCGGTGGAAGGTGACGGGGCTGGAGGTGGTGCTCTTAGAGCCTAACTGGCGGACCGTCAGGGGGCTGCTGCTACGCTGGTCCCCAATTCCAACACCCCCCAACTCCTCCATCATAGTGCTATGGAGAGGGCCATGGGGCGGACCACTGCCGAAGAACGACAGGTTGGACGACTCATCTAACTCACAGCTCATATTGAGGGGGGGTTTAGGGGAGGAAGGGGACTCTCTGTACCTCATCCTACCCAGAGCCAATTCCCGCTCGTTTATACTGCCACGGTGGGGGCTCGCAGCCTCCTCCCCATAGCTGTCAGTAGGGTGAGACTTGGTAACCCGGCCCTTCGCCACGTCGTATTCACTATCTATATCACTGCAGTCGATGTAGGGGATGGAGGAGCTGCTGCCCTTAGCACCCTGGGAGGCTGGACCTGTGTTCAGATGGTCTGGGTGGGGCTGCCTGGCTGGGCCTGGTTCTGCCCCGGGGCCTGGCCTGTCCTCGCTGTGTCCCACGTTCCTCTGGATGGAAGGGCTGCCTTTGATCCGCAGGGCTGACGGGTCCTCCGCGTTCACAGACTCCTTCCAGTGACAGTGGGGCGGAGAGTCCACCTCCGCTCTGTCTCCTGGAGCACCGCTCACACTCTGTGGAGTACAGAGAACAGAGAGCTGAAGGTTATATTTAACAGTTAAACAAGGAAATTGAGTTATTGTGTGGTATGAATTAGTTATTCCGTCTACTCAATTATTAACTGTATATTCTAAGCAGTATATTTCATATTCATAGTGTTTGTAGATGAAGACATGCTGGGTGGTCTATCAGATCGAGAGTGACAGTTCCACAAAGTGGCGTTCAGCACGCTAGCCTCTAATGGACTGTGTGTGTGGGAGCACTGAAGGAGCCACTGACTTCTTTTGGCACTTTCGGGGCGTGAGGAGAAGACAGCGGAGATGGACGGCTTCTGCTGTGCTGGACCCTACTGTGTTTCCTGAAGAGGATGACAGAAAGTGGATATGTTATACACCTGGCAACCCTCACACAGTCTCTCTCTTTGTACAGTACCAGTCAAAAGTTTGGACACACCTACTTATTGCAGGGTTTGTCTATTTAAAAAATATATATATATTTTCTAACGTTTGTAAAATAATAGTGAAAAAATAAAAACTATGAAATAACACATATGGAATCATGTAGTAGCCCCAAAAAGTGTTAAACAAAATAAATTCCAGGTGACTACCTCATGAAACTGGTTGAGAGAATACCAAGAGTGTGCAAAGCTGTCATCAAGGCAAAGGGTGGCTGCTTTGAAGAATCTAAAATATATTTACATTTGTTTAACACTTTGTTGGTTACTACATGATTCCATATGTGTTATTTCATAGTTTTGATGTCTTCACTACTATTCTACAATGTAGAAATCAGTAAAAAATAAAGAAAAACCCTTGAATGATTAGGTGTGTCCAAACTTTTGACTGGTACTGTAAGTCTAAAAAGAAAATACCACCATTAAGTTTTTACCTTTCAAACGGGATCTTCTTAAACTCAGAGTCCTTCACATAATCAATCACCTGCTTCTGTGTCCGACCGCTGTGGAGAGAGAGAAGTAGCAACGGAGATGACTGAGGTCAGTAAACTTAGAGTAGAGCTGGAGAAGTTCTGTCCAGGTGACAGATAGGAAATTATATTCAAACTGAGGCACTGACTGGTTTTTCATCAAACCTGCTATTTCCTGTGTCCTGAGAGACAGAGATGGTTTATTATTGTGTGGCCCCAGGTGCCTTCGAGGGGCCAGCTGGTCTACCTGAATCTGAAGGAGGAGCCTCGGGTGAAGAGGACAGGCTTGGGCCTTGCTTTGGGCTCCTCGAAGAGGCGGAAGAAGGCATGGTATTCCACACAGATCTTCCAGAAGACTTTACAGCAGTCCCTGCTACTCATCAGGAACTCCAGAGTGTCCTGGTATGAGCTCTGCTGCAGAGGGGACTCATATAAATGTAACACACATCAATGGAAACTTAGGGTTGAAGGCTTAAGGCATTGGTGATATTTACATGGATATGAATCGTGGATCATGCTAAGGGCTATGGCCATATGACATACGTTCAGGTCTGGTCTGAGCTTGATGAGAAATCGCTTTCTCTTGAAGCTTAATTTGCGCACTTTGGACCAGTTGAAGGCATTGATCTTGGTGTGTCCCTGCAGCGGATGAAAAAGTACACACAGAGGTTTAACATGAAGTGTGACACGCAATATAAATCTGCCTGTTCATCTAATCCTGTCATCAAACATCAGCTCCACATTCCTCTAATAGAACTGGCTAGCTCTTCATCCCAACAGATCTGTGAACAGAGAAACTGTCACATGTCAAAAGCCTGTCATCAAAATGTCACCCATATCAAACATATAATCAAACATCCTGTAGGTTTCTAATGAAAAACAGCGGTCTACAAAGGCTCCTGCTCCGTCCAGCTCTCCTCGGTGTTGACCTGTAAAGTAGTACCTGAAAGACCAGGACACCAGTGTGTGCCACGGCCAGGCTCAGCTTGCTGCCCTCGCGGTCCTTGGCAGGGTGTGGTCTAACCCCATACAGCTCCAACCTGCGTGCCACCTCCAGCAGCTGGTAGTCTGACTCTGCTGGCGTCTGACCCCTACAAGCACACAGAGAGCAGTCTGGGTCAAGGATACCGTTCCAAATGGCTCCCTATTCTCTATTTAGTGTACTGTTTTAGACCAGGCCCCTTGGCACTAAATAGGGAATAGGGTTTTGGGACACAGTCTGATACAAGTCTCTCATAAGTTTCACAATCACGGCAAGGTGGAGTTGAGGTTGGTTGCGTCAGAATTCTAGGGGTCCACAAACAGTTACATTTGACTTCCATTTTGGGCTTCTGAACATGACTGCTCTTAACCAAAAATGTTACTTTAAATTTGTATAATATCTTCCACTCAAATACTGCAATTAAGGTGAGAGACCAAGCCACAAGTCAATCTGTTCCCGTAGTCAGCTGACACCACCGAGGTCTGGGTAGAAACGAAGCTGCATAGTAACTCCCCTAATTCTTATCTGTGAAAAAGTTGTCCTGTTTCCTGTGGGCTGTAGGTCATTCTAGATGTAACTCTGAGCATGGCTCCCTGCCAGTAAAACTGTGGTTACTGTTATCAGCTAAAAATACAGAAAAAGGACAAGTCAGGGAGGGCAGTCAAATCTAACAGAGCTCCTTTCATCTTGTCAGCTGCTTGGTGAGCGCCCATCTCTGCTGTGACACCAGTGTAGTGTGGAGGACTGGGGGTGACACCAGTGTAGTGTGGAGGACTGGGAGTGACACCAATGTAGTGTGGAGGACTGGGGGTGACACCAGTGTAGTGTGGAGGACTGGGGGTGACACCAGTCTAGTGTGGAGGACTGGGGGTGACAACAGTCTAGTGTGGAGGACTGGGAGTGACACCAGTGTAGTGTGGAGGACTGGGAGTGACACCACTGTAGTGTGGAGGACTGGGGGTGACACCAGTCTAGTGTGGAGGACTGGGGGTGACAACAGTCTAGTGTGGAGGACTGGGAGTGACACCAGTGTAGTGTGGAGGACTGGGAGTGACACCAGTCTAGTGTGGAGGACTGGGGGTGACAACAGTCTAGTGTGGAGGACTGGGGGTGACAACAGTCTAGTGTGGAGGACTGGGAGTGACACCAGTGTAGTGTGGAGGACTGGGAGTGACACCAGTCTAGTGTGGAGGACTGGGGGTGACACCAGTCTAGTGTGGAGGACTGGGGGTGACAACAGTCTAGTGTGGAGGACTGGGAGTGACACCAGTGTAGTGTGGAGGACTGGGAGTGACACCAGTCTAGTGTGGAGGACTGGGGGTGACAACAGTCTAGTGTGGAGGACTGGGAGTGACACCAGTCTAGTGTGGAGGACTGGGGGTGACAACAGTGTAGTGTGGAGGACTGGGAGTGACACCAGTGTAGTGTGGAGGACTGGGAGTGACAACAGTCTAGTGTGGAGGACTGGGGGTGACACCAGTCTAGTGTGGAGGACTGGGGGTGACAACAGTCTAGTGTGGAGGACTGGGAGTGACACCAGTGTAGTGTGGAGGACTGGGAGTGACAACAGTGTAGTGTGGAGGACTGGGGGTGACACCAGTGTAGTGTGGAGGACTGGGGGTGACACCAGTGTACTGTGGAGGACTGGGGGTGACACCAGTGTACTGTGGAGGACTGGGGGTGACACCAGTGTAGTGTGGAGGACTGGGGGTGACACCAGTGTAGTGTGGAGGACTGGGGGTGACACCAGTGTAGTGTGGAGGACTGGGGGTGACACCAGTGTAGTGTGGAGGACTGGGGGTGACACCAGTCTAGTGTGGAGGACTGGGAGTGACACCAATGTAGTGTGGAGGACTGGGGGTGACACCAGTGTAGTGTGGAGGACTGGGGGTGACACCAGTCTAGTGTGGAGGACTGGGGGTGACAACAGTCTAGTGTGGAGGACTGGGAGTGACACCAGTGTAGTGTGGAGGACTGGGAGTGACACCACTGTAGTGTGGAGGACTGGGGGTGACATCAGTCTAGTGTGGAGGACTGGGGGTGACAACAGTCTAGTGTGGAGGACTGGGAGTGACACCAGTGTAGTGTGGAGGACTGGGAGTGACACCAGTCTAGTGTGGAGGACTGGGGGTGACAACAGTCTAGTGTGGAGGACTGGGGGTGACAACAGTCTAGTGTGGAGGACTGGGAGTGACACCAGTGTAGTGTGGAGGACTGGGAGTGACACCAGTCTAGTGTGGAGGACTGGGGGTGACACCAGTCTAGTGTGGAGGACTGGGGGTGACAACCGTCTAGTGTGGAGGACTGGGAGTGACACCAGTGTAGTGTGGAGGACTGGGAGTGACACCAGTCTAGTGTGGAGGACTGGGGGTGACAACAGTCTAGTGTGGAGGACTGGGAGTGACACCAGTCTAGTGTGGAGGACTGGGGGTGACAACAGTGTAGTGTGGAGGACTGGGAGTGACACCAGTGTAGTGTGGAGGACTGGGAGTGACAACAGTCTAGTGTGGAGGACTGGGGGTGACACCAGTCTAGTGTGGAGGACTGGGGGTGACAACAGTCTAGTGTGGAGGACTGGGAGTGACACCAGTGTAGTGTGGAGGACTGGGAGTGACAACAGTGTAGTGTGGAGGACTGGGGGTGACACCAGTGTAGTGTGGAGGACTGGGGGTGACACCAGTGTACTGTGGAGGACTGGGGGTGACACCAGTGTACTGTGGAGGACTGGGGGTGACACCAGTGTAGTGTGGAGGACTGGGGGTGACACCAGTGTAGTGTGGAGGACTGGGGGTGACACCAGTGTAGTGTGGAGGACTGGGGGTGACACCAGTGTAGTGTGGAGGACTGGGGGTGACACCAGTCTAGTGTGGAGGACTGGGGGTGACACCAGTGTAGTGTGGAGGACTGGGGGTGACACCAGTGTACTGTGGAGGACTGGGGGTGACACCAGTGTAGTGTGGAGGACTGGCGGTGACACCAGTGTAGTGTGGAGGACTGGGGGTGACACCAGTGTACTGTGGAGGACTGGGGGTGACACCAGTGTACTGTGGAGGACTGGGGGTGACACCAGTGTACTGTGGAGGACTGGGGGTGACACCAGTGTAGTGTGGAGGACTGTGGGTGAGGGAAGGGTTGGCCATGTGATCCTGACCTGCTGCATCAATAAGGAGGACACTAAGGGGATTGTGGGATATGTTCTCCAAGGAGAGCAAAACTAGCTAATTAGGAAACAGATATTAGAAAGAAATACTGGGAGAAGAAGAATGAGTCCAAGCTGCCATATCCCTTGTGCCAACCTGTTCAGTGACAAGGGTTTAACAAAGAAAAGCCATTTCCCTGCTGAAACCAGGTGTGTTGCTCATTAGGCTGTGGTCCAGGTAGATCCCAGACCTTTCCGGGGACCCATGTAGTGTTTCTGATAAAGCAGACATTGACACGTTCACCTCCAGGCCCTAACCACTCAACCAGCCCAGGGGCCTTTGCCGAGTCTTAACATGATAAAGAAAACCATGTCAGTTAACACACTGAAACAAAGACCACTGTTAGGTCAGTGGGGAGTTTCCTGACTTTGTTACGTGGGTAGAAAACATTCCCTTGGGACGTGTACGTATGAGGTCTTTATCTACCTTGTCCTGTTCAGAGGCCACCAGAATAATGCCTGACAGCTCTGCTTCCAGAGCTGACACATCAGTTATAGAGGAGCTTCTCACCCATTCTTCGAGTGAAACTCCATGATCTTGTCCATCAAAGCCATCTGGTCAGGAATGTAGCTGTTGTTGAGGAGGTGCTGCCGACTCTGGCTCTCCTCAAAGTCCCCAATCTCAGCTGGAGAACAAAGGGATAAAGTTAGGACATTGCATTACATTGTGTGCAGTGTGTAAATTATCTACACCACTGCTGGTTGATAAAAACGCAGATTATTTGCATATATCTCTAAACAGAATAGATTAGGATAGATTCATCCTCATCCATGCCTTTTCCCTCTCTTCGGTTTTACTTTTCGACAGCTCCCTCTAGCATTAGAATCCAGGCTGAGGATCAGATGGCTTTTAAAAAAGCTCTCTCTCAGTATATTCCCACATTTCATTAATTCAGAGGAAGACAAAAGAAAAAGGTATCCATGGCAATGCACTGATTCTCAATTTGGGATGCTGCACCACATCCTGTTTGACACAGCTTGAAGGAGGTTCTGTTTTCCTACAAATGTATATGGTCTATTGGCTCTGTGATCCTACAGGCTGTGTGAAGCCACAGGGAAAGTAACAGAGAGACGTACACTGGATAATATGGGAGACCAGCAGGGCTGCGCTACTGTCATTGCATGTCAGACGTCCACAGGCAAGGTCATGCTTGATCTGCAGGGCGAAGAGGTACCTGAACAAGACGGGACAAAGAGAAAGGCTAGAACAAAGTCGACAGGATGACTGGCTGTGGTTAACATCCAAACCTGTCAGGTGACAACACAGGCGGGAGGAACAACAAAGGAACCACTTGGAGGTCAGGTCGTCCAAAATAGTTAAATATTGCAGTTTGAAAACAAAGGCAATTGGATTACAGAGCAACATCATCATAACAGGATGTCTTTACCCATCTAATATCAACTGTTACACCCTTCTTTAGGGTCGAGGGCTTCTCATACAATGAGAAAATATACATCAGAAAAACATTAGTCCAATGGTAACAACCAGGATCACACGAAAGTGCTACATTAAAAAGTTGTCAGGTGTAAAACATGGATAACATAACTTAAATGGCCGAAAGGCAGAAGAAAATCTAATCTGTGGGGGGCTGGAACACATTGGTCACTTCTACATTAGCCTTCACATTCAATGACATCGCAGTCACTTCAACACACAGAACTGACCTGAGAATGACTTACTCTAATGGAAACTGGATAATACAGCTGCTGATAGCCTGTTGTGTGCTGAGCAGTCAGCCTTATATACTGTACCAGTTTATGCACCAGACCGTGTCAACAGCTTGTCAGCTGAATACAGTCATATTATTAAAGGCCCAGGACAATAACATTTTTGATTTTTCTGTTTTATATACAGGTAACTGCCAAAATAAAGGAAACACTTGAGTAAATGAGGGATACAAAGTATATTGAAAGCAGGTGCATCCAGCAAAGGTGTGGTTCCTGAGTTAATTAAGCAATTACTATCCCATCATGCTTAGGGTCATATATAAAAATGCCCAGTTGCCCATTATTTTGGCTACCATGGCTAGAAGATATCAGTGACTTGACAGATGGGTCTCAAAGGAGCATAGGGGGTTTAAAGGGTGTCTGTCTGTCTGTCTGTCTGTCTGTCTGTCTGTCTGTCTGTCTGTCTGTGTGTGTGTCTGTCTCAGTCACCAGATCTCAACCTAATTGAACACTTATGGGAGATTCTGGAGTGGCGCCTGAGACAGCGTTTTCCACCACCATCAACAAAACACTAAATTATGGAAATTCTTGAGGAAGAATGGTGACACTAGAATCTATGCCAAGCCGCATTAAAGCTGATCTGGCGGCTCATGGTGGCCCAACGCCCTATTAAGACACTTTATCTTGGTGTGTCCTTTATTTTGGCAGTTACCTGGATATTTCCACACTATGAGGTTGGAATAATACTGTGAAATTGTGAAAATGATGATAATGCCCTTTTAGTGTAAGAGCTGTTTGTAAAGACCTCGTGAAGTTTCAGCCTGTTTTGGTGGGATGGAGTTTTGGCCTGCCTGGTGACATCCCCAGGTGGTAAATTAGTTAATAGACCAATAAGAAAGAGAGTTCCAAACCTATCTGCCAATAACACTAGTTTTTAGTTTTCCCTTCCCCACTCATACCACTTCCAGACAGTCCTAGCTAAATTCTTGCTTGAGAAATTGCTTTTTGCTAAGAAGTTATTATTGTTTTCTTTAAAAAAAATGTTTTTATAGAAAACAACCACAGTAATGTACTTCATTGTTACCCAGAAAATGATTTGATATTGAGATAAAAACAGCTGCATTGGACTTTTAAGCACCTGCCGATGAGGAAACCCTATAGCTGAGCTTCTGTAGATTGAGCGTTTGTCTGAAATGGCAGTTGGTATGTTGCTGATTAAACCTAGGCTTCTATCTGTTTAGTCTTACCTGGTCAATTCCTCCAGTAGCTGGGCGTGGTCTGGGGGGAAGAACTTCACCACAAATCTCAGGACTGTGTGCTTGGGCCCTGTGGGTGTGAGATAATGGCTTGGTTATAGAGGAGGAGTCACAGCCAAGACGATACAGAGAACACATTCTAAACACATTATCTGGAGATTCCTATCATAGAATTAGAGAACACATTCTAAACACATTATCTGGAGATTCCTATCATAGAATTAGAGAACACATTCTAAACACATTATCTGGAGATTCCTATCATAGAATTAGAGAACACATTCTAAACACATTATCCGGATCTCTATGATTCCTTTGCTTGTCTCACTGACCAATGAAATCATAACAAGCAGTGTACTTTCTCTTATGCACCAAAAACCCTTGTTTGTAGATGAGCAAGCCAGTCTTCCATAAGACTTGATGAAAGCTTTATGACTCGAGTTGTACAAGTTTTAACAGTGGAGCCTCAGTCTGGAAGAGATGGTCTCTGTGTGTGAATAAAGATGCAGTTTGGGATCTTAGGGACGACAGATTCGTAACATATGGTACGAATTGCGAACAACCGAATGCAGTACACAGAGTGTACAAAACATTAAGTACACCTGCTCTTTCCATGACATGAAAGATATGATCCCTTATTGATGTTACTTGTTAAATCCACTTCAATCAGTGTAGATTAAAGAAGGATTTTTAAGCCTTGAGACAATTGAGACATGGATTGTGTATGTGTGCCATTCACAGGGTGCCTTTGAATGGGGAATGGTACACTCTTAGAAAAAATTGTTCCAAAAGGATTCTATGCGGAGGGATCGGGTTCTACCAAGGACCGTTTTAATCAGAAGAACCCTTTTTGGAAGACAAGGGTTCTTTGTAAGGCAAAGGGTTCTACCTAGAACCTTTAACATCCTAAGAACCTTTTTTTGGAAGAAAGGGTTCTTTGATGATTCTTTGCAAGGCAAGAAGGATTTTTCGGAAGGCAAGATTTCATATTTCCCAACATGCTTTATTTCAGGAAACTTTTAAGAATTGTTTGTTTTACTGTAATATCTGTGTTTTTGCATGTACATTGATTGGTTGATAAATGTTATGCTACACAAAGATAAACAACATACAGTATTCAAAACTAATCCAATCTATTAGTATCTAGAATTATTCCACATGTTACTGAGATGGTTATTCCAGTTTAGATGATTGAGGTAGTCTCAGTATTCAACTCTCCCTACCCTGGCAGTCAATCTAAATGCAGGTTGTGGGTAATTAACAATTCTACTTGTTGGCTATCCTAATTCTGGTTGGATTCCAATAGGAATTATACCACGTTGCAGGTCAGCATAATGTGACTTGAAGGCCTGATGTGGCCTGTAAACCAGGAGATTTCTAACACCACTGTGTTAAAGAATAACTATGCCCTCAATGAAAGGCCTCATGATGTATTGTCATAAAAAATGTAATTACATGTTAAAAGGTTAATAAGATAAAATGGTTCTTGGTAGAACCCTTCATAGGGGGTTCTAAGAAGAACCCGCCAAAGATAAAATGGCCCTGGGTAGAACCCATCATAGAGGGTTCTAGGCAGAACCCGTCATAGGGTTCTAGGTAGAACCCGTCATAGGGTTCTAGGTAGAATCATATACAGGGGGTTCTTTGAAGAACCCTACATAGACGGTTCTAGATAGTGGTACACAATTGGATGACAAGTAGTACACAAGTAACACACCTTCAAAACTACTGGCTGAAATGATTTTAAAAAGTCCTGGAGCATCACTTTAAGTTTGCTTGGACGAGACAGGGTGTTGAGACTTCCTCACACCACAACTAAATTAAGTCTCCTAGCTGTCTCCTTTCAAAGACATGTAATGTTTCTATGTAAAGCTTGATTCATTTTCTTCTGTTAGCAACCATACCACCAGTGTTAGTTGAAGCAAATGAAGCATGAACTGTCCATTGCCAGCCGTGTAAAAATGTGTAATAAAGTCAGCGTACTTACGTCTTAGCTGCTTGACAATAGGCTTTAGGAGGTCTAACCAAACCTGTGAACATAAGGAAAGCAAACGCCCCTTTAGTCAGCATAGAGATATGAATTCAAGGCTTCTACACTAACACACCCAGTCCAGAAACAACCCTTAAGGACTGTGTATATTTCTTCACTCACCATCATCTTGTGGTGTTGGTATTCTAGGCCGAAGTAGTCTCCCTCAACGAGGTTCAGGTGGGTACACACCAGGTCAAACAACACCTTGCCTGAGGCTCTTTGCTGTGAAAGACAGAAACATACATGGTAAGTTAGAGAAATACCTGGTGCAGTAGTGAATTACCTATTGACTGTACGGTGGGCTGGCTGGCATTCACTAGCTCAATCACTCAATGATAAATGTGTACTTAGACAATGGATGATATTGTCCATCGGTTTTAAAGACTCATTCTGATGACATTTCACAGAAAATCCCCTCAGCAAAGTCTATCTGCAAGGTTAATCAAGGATCAGCGATCACGAGAGCACATTCAGGACTGGATCTCATCACCGCTTAGGGGCTCCCGAGTGGCGCAGCTGTCTACGGCACTGCATCTCAGTGTTAGAGGCGTCACTACAGACCCTGGTTTGATCCTGAGCTGTATCACTGTCATTGTAAAATAACTGACTTGCCTAGTTAAAATAAATCTCTCTAGGACTTTGTGGATCAAGAGGAATGCCACAGACAAACAACAGAGACATTTGCAGTAGTGACTGAGTGTAGTATGACTGGCTGCATGGATAGTGGGTGGCTCCATAGAAACCATTCCCCTCCCTTCACTCCCAGAAGATTGCTCAAAACCTCCCCCTCCTCTCCTCTTATGGAGGCCCAAAGAGATGGGACACTGAGAGGAGCAGACAGAGAGGGGGGGGGGCTTTGTTCTGTGTTCTCAGTATCACCATGGGGACTGACGATGACATAGTGCTCATTGAAGCTGATCTAGTGGCAACCCAGCTCACCTAGGAAGTCCATTCCTCCATGACTCTTTCAAGTCTCCGTCAGTCGGTCATCTGGCTGTTTTTCACCCACTACTTCTTTTCCTGTCCCATGGGAACATACACAGCCAACACCAAGGCAACCCCTTATAGCTTCCCTGACTTTTGAGAAAAAAAAACTACTAATTTATGACACGTTTCACGAAGCTAGGCGTATGTCGCACGACACTACTTCACAGGAGAGACACTTTAACGTTTTAACAAATATATATTATTTTTATACACATTTTTGAAAGATATAACATTAGCCTTGGAGATCTACAAAAGTGTTGCTCCTTGCAACAGAATTTAGCAGGCGCTATCGACAAAGATCATTTGGATAAAGTTGTGATGGACTACTTTCTGCATAAGGTCAGTGTGAGCCGGAGTGCTTGACACAACAACGGGTCAAACAAGCAGTAGCTAGCTACAAACCGCCAGCAGCACCCTGAATACCACTGCTGGCTTGCCTCTGGAGCTAAGCAGGGTTAATCCTGGATGGGAGGGCCAGGAGGAGACACTCTTTCCTCTAGTCTAAAAAAATATTCCAATGCCCCTTGCTGATAGGACATTAAATGGGTGTCCTAACTCTCTGTTGTCGCTATAGATCCCATGGCACTTATCGTAAGAGTAGAGGTGTTAACCACGTTGTCCTATCTAAATTCCCAATCTGGCCCTCAAACCACCATGGCCACCTAATCATCCCCAGCTTCTAATTGGCTCATTCCTCTCCCCTGTAACTATTCCCCAGGTTGTTGCTGTAAATGAGAATGTGTTCTGTCAACTTACCTGATAAAATAAAAACTTTACCAAAAAGACATGCTGCCATGAAGCGTTCATCCATGTATACGGGTAAGAGTCCAGCTACATTTTCAGATATTATACATTTCAAATTTTGTCAAAGTCATATTCATTGCAAGTTAAAGCCTACTGTTTGCTAGCGAACGTTAGCTTGCTGGCTCGCTAGCTAACGTTACATGTATGATCTGTGTAGTAATATTATTTGTATCTCCGAAATCCACTTGCATTGCTAGTTATGGCCAAATGTTAGCTAGCTAACATCGAACCTAGTTGGTTAGCTTAAGCTACCTGCAGATTCATACTACAGCATTTCATGTGGCTAGCTATAACAATCCATTTGTACTGTAGCTATGGGTTGAGATTGTTTAGCTAGCTAGCTACAGGTCTACACTCTTCCACTTCTCAAGAGAATGATAACCTGACCCATCAAGTTAGCCAGGTGTGTCCGGGGTAATTACAGCCATCTTTGGTATTTCATGAACATGTGTACATGTCTAGATAATAGTGAACCAGCCACTTATCTAGATGTGACTGGAGGGTGGTTATAGCATTTCTTTCACATGACCCATCAATTTAGACAAGTGTCTGGGTGAGCATCTAATAATGATAAAATATTTATCAAATATTTTTATCTGGACATTTTCAAAGTCAGATTAGGATATTGGCCAAGGACTAGAAAAAGTGTATTTTTACCTGCAGTTTGTCCTTATTGTAGGCTACTATCTTTGGTTGTTTACTACACTACCTTACTCACTCTGTTTAGCACATGGCCTCACGTGAATCCTTAAAGAGATGGGTGGGGCTAAGGTTTAAGAGGGTGTGAACAATGCTGAATAGGTGTAGACAAAGAAGAGCTCTCCAGTAGGTGTACCAAAACATTTAAGGGCCATTTTATCAAAAGTGGGGTTACAAAGTTAACTTTCAAAGTAGAATTACTTTCCCATTGTTCTTCAACTGCAGTGTATAATATACCATTTTCTAGCTCTGAGTCTCTACTTTTATCCAATTTTGCTCCATAAGACTGAATCGAGGTGGTGGGTCACATTTAGAGGCACAAAGGGATGGCAGGCACTGCAGTTAAAGCCACGTGTCCTGCTGGAAAACCCCTAAGAAGACAGAAGCATAGCAGGCAGGCAGGGGAGTTGAGCTGTTTAGCCAAGCTGTGTTTTTTTTGAACGGTTTTCACCAGAGCAGAACGTAGCACAGTTATGCCAGTGTTTATAGTAACAGTCCCGCCCCTTTGGCTAGGATAATCTTCACACCCCCCTATTCTATCCTTCTACAATATTCACCCCCTCCCCCTTTCTCCCCTATTCTATCCTTCTACAATCTTCACCCCCCCTTTCTCCCCCATTCTATCGTTCTACAATATTCACCCCCCCTTTCTCCCCCTATTCTATCGTTCTACAATCTTCACATCCCCTTTCTCCCCCTATTCTATCATTCTACAATCTTCACCCCCTCCCCCTTCTCCCCCTATTCTATCGTTCTACAATCTTCTTCACCACCCTCTTCTCCTTCTCTACTCTGTAACTCCTGTCCTTGTTCACCAAGCTCTCTCCCTCTCCTCATTCAGTCCATCTCCACATAAGGGCAGTCATTGGAACTAAGACTTTCTCTACTTCCTGGATTACTGTATATAGTGACCTCTTCCAATCACAAGAGGGCAATCCTCATTACTGACCAATGGGAAATAGGTTCATGTTTTGCATTATTAGACTCACTTATATCAGTGTTAATTAAACAATAAATTGCCTCAATAAAATAAACTAATATTTAAATTAAATATGTCCAATATAGCACCACCATAGCCAGCTTCCCTCCCCATAGCTTTCTGGTTCCCTGCCCTCTCTCCCTACACGACTGTCCCTCCTGACTACAGGATGTAGGGAGCTAAGGGCATCACAGAGTGCCCACCACAGAGGACCAGCTGTTTCCATATGGTGGAGGGGTTATGAGTGAGAGCACAGGGGAGCAAGAGGCTAGAGCTCACCAGAGCATCCACCAGCCAAACACCCACTCACCCACACTGCTGCCGGCCTGCCAAGGTCCTGCGGTTGCAGCCCCAACCAGACAGGAAATCTAAGTTAGTAGCCTGGATTTTCTGCATTTGGTACTAGAATACAGTGCATCCCTAGAATACAGTGCATCACTATAATACAGTGCACCACAGTGCACCACTAGAATACAGTGCACCACTAGAATACAGTGCATCACTAGAATACAGTGCATCACTAGAATAAAGTGCATAATGAAGAGTGGGGGACAGCGTGAAGGATAGACATTCTAATGGACAGACAGAGGGTGAAGAGTGGGGGACAGCGTGAAGGATAGACATTCTAATGGACAGACAGAGGGTGAAGAGTGGGGGACAGCGTGAAGGATAGACATTCTAATGGACAGACAGAGGGTGAAGAGTGGGGGACAGCATGAAGGATAGACATTCTAATGGACAGACAGAGGGTGAAGAGTGGGGGACAGCGTGAAGGATAGACATTCTAATGGACAGACAGAGGGTGAAGAGTGGGGGACAGCGTGAAGGATAGACATTCTAAAGCATGAAACACACCAAGAACCTCACTGCCGATAGATAGGTACTTATCACAGTGGGAGGCCGTTCCTTCTCTTGTTAGAACAAAAGCGGTACCTGCTGCATGCCGACCTGGTAGCGACGAACCTACCCATTCTATTTTAACAAGGCTGAGTGGCAGACAACTTTCAAGGTCTTTGCTTTGTGAACACAAAAGAGATTGACTGCCGACACTGTTCAGAGGTGCTAAGTACTGTCAGCAGGCAAACGTTTGACAATCCTGCCAGTGTGTCTGAGCTTTAAGGGACGGACAGAGGATAGACATTCTAAGGGACGGACAGAGGATGGACATTCTAAGAGACGGACAGGGGATGGACATTCTAAGGGACGGACAGAGGATGAAGAGTGTTTTAGTGTCTCAGTGGTGGTCTCTTGGTGGGTCTCATTCAGAGCTGCAGTACAAAGCAGAGATGAGTGGAGTAGAGATGAGTAGAGGTGAGTAGAGGTGAGTTGAGTAGAGTAGAGCTGAGTAGAGTAGAGCAGAGTCGAGCTGAGTAGAGTAGAGTAGAGCAGAATAGAGCGGAGTAGAGCTGAGTAGAGAAGAGTAGAGCGGAGCTAAGTAGAGTAGAGAAGAGCTGAGTAGAGCTGAGTAGAGCTGAGTAGAGCAGAGAGAGTAGAGCTGAGTAGAGTAGAGCTGAGTAGAGTAGAGCTGAGTAGAGCTAAGTAGAGCAGAGAGAGTAGAGCTGAGCAGAGTAGAGCTGAGTAGAGCTAAGTAGAGCAGCGTAGAGTAAAGTAGAGCTGAGTGGAGTGGAGTAGATCTGAGTAGAGTAGATCTGAGTAGAGTAGAGCTGAGTAGAGTAGAGCAGAGTCGAGTAGAGCAGAATAGAGCGGAGTAGAGCTGAGTAGAGAAGAGTAGAGCGGAGTAAAGCAGAGCTGAGTAGAGTAGAGTAGAGTAGAGTAGAGCAGAGCTAAGTAGAGTAGAGAAGAGCTGAGTAGAGCTGAGTAGAGCTGAGTAGAGCAGAGCTGAGTAGAGCTGAGTAGAGCTGAGCAGAGCTGAGTAGAGCTAAGTAGAGTAAAGTAGAGCTGAGTAGAGCTGAGTAGAGCTGAGCTGAGCAGAGTAGAGCTGAGTAGAGCTAAGTAGAGTAAAGTAGAGCTGAGTAGAGCTGAGTAGAGCTGAGTAGAGCTGAGTAGAGTAGAGCTGAGTAGAGTAGAGTAGAGTAGAGTAAACTGAGTAGAGCTAAGTAGAGCTGAGTAGAGTAGAGTAGAGTAGAGTGGAGTAGAGCGGAGTAGAGTAGATCTTAGTAGAGTAGAGTGGAGTAGAGCGGAGTAGAGTAAAGCTGATTAGAGTAGAGTAGACCTGAGTAGAGCTAAGTAGAGTAGAGTAGAGTAGAACTGAGTAGAGGATGGCTGGATTAAAAGTAGAGGCACACTGGACTGGAGTAATAGTCCTGCCATCTGTGACCACTGCCGCCACCAACACAATAAGAACCTCAGTCATTAATGTGCCAAGGCACAGCCACCATCACTCTGCATACAGTACAGTTGTAGACACTGATATGATACACACACACAAACACTCAATCACATGTCACACACACATGATTTCTGGTCCCATACCCACAGCAAGGTACAGAAACCTCCCTATGATGATTTCTGGTCCAATACCCTCGACACAGTACGCTACAGAAACCTTCCGATTAAAAAGGTCACACTGCATCAGCAAACATCAAGCTTGGCAGCTGACATTTTTATCCTGATCTGCAGTACCAGGAGAATGTCACAAATCGTTTTACTTTGGGCATTCCTCTAAGGAGCATTTCAGATGGTTTGCACATCAATACTGGTGTTGATCCTATTTCAGCCCTTCTCTGTAAACCAATTATTGCCAGACATGAACTTGTTTAAACACAGTCTCTTGGATGTTAGCAGTGTTTATATGTTCCAGTGGAGGCATGCAATTCTCAGTACACTGACCTCTTCATGCTGCAGCTAATAGGAGAGGGGTAAAAAGAGAAAACAGGCTTGGTGGTTACGGTCAGGCCAAACCTTCGCCCTCCTCCCCCCTCTTCCTCCCCTCCAATCTGTTTGTAAACCTTGTGTCAGAGAAAGGCTTCGTCAGGTGTTCGAGATTTAAGGCATTTGGTCTGAGGTCTCCCCCAGACTAGGTTCTGTGGACTGGGTCTGCCAGGGTCTGCTAGCTGGCAAGGCCCGGTTTGTGGAGACTGGAGAACCAGGCAGTCTGCCACACAGCACCACACCACAGAGCAGAATCTGGAAAACCAGGCACATGGAGACTGCACTGGGCGGTGAGAATGCATTGGGACATTATTCCTATGTCTGTTTCTTAATTTAGAGAAACTGCTCCGAGCTGAGATCACAGGCTTGGTTAGGGGACAGGAGCAGATGCATTCCCATTCAGGGACTCCTTGTGGTGCTTTCATTGTGAACAGATGTGAAGAGCTGTCTCTGACTCACTGTGTCTGTCTCTGAGTCACTGTGTCTGTCACTGTGTCTGTCTCTGACTCACTGTGTCTGTCTCACTGTGTGTCTCTGACTCACTGTGCTGTGCTTACCAACGCAGCGATGCAAAGTACCACTTTGAATCGCTGCAGGAATGCATCATGACATCAACACAGAGGATTAAAGTAGGCATCAAAGCATGACTACTTAGATTTAAATAACAATCACATAGCGACAAAGGTCATGCTAAAAAGCAGGTGTCTTACATGATTGCATGCATTTGTCTGTTCATTGTCAGTCAGTAAGGGATGTGTTGGTGCCGATTTCTCCTCTTTCGACTACCACTAGGGTGGTTGTTGCCAATTTGCCTCCATTTATTACGGATTATCAAATCCGGAAAGAGTTGAGTCATTTTGGGAAGTTTGCTAGCGGTTTTCTTGTACTGTCGGCAAGATCAACGTGCAGGGGACCATGTGATGCAGGCAGCAGAGGCTGGGCCTAGTCATGCTGTAGTGCTGTGATGTGGTGGTGGTGGTGTAGATGAGGCTGGGCCTAGTCAGGTTATAGATGGTGTAGATGAGGCTGGGTCTAGTCAGGTTATAGATGGTGGTGTAGATGAGGCTGGGTCTAGTCAGGTTATAGATGGTGGTGTAGATGAGGTTGGGTCTAGTCAGGTTATAGATGGTGGTGTAGATGAGGCTGGGTCTAATCAGGTTATAGATGGTGGTGTAGATGAGGCTGGGTCTAGTCAGGTTATAGATGGTGGTGTAGATGAGGCTGGGTCTAGTCAGGCTATAGATGGTGGTGTAGATGAGGCTGGGTCTAGTCAGCTTATAGATGGTGGTGTAGATGAGGCTGGGTCTAGTCAGGCTGGTGGTGTAGATGAGGCTGGGTCTAGTCATGTCATGGATGGTGGTGTAGATGAGACTGGGTCTAGTCAGGCTATAGATGGTGGTGGTGTAGATGAGGCTGGGTCTAGTCAGGTTATATATGGTGGTGTAGATGAGGCTGTGTCTAGTCATGTTATGGATGGTGGTGTAGATGAGACTGGGTCTAGTCATGTTATGGATGGTGGTGTAGATGAGGCTGGGTCTAGTCAGGTTATAGATGGTGGTGTAGATGAGGCTGGGTCTAGTCAGGTTATAGATGGTGTAGATGAGGCTGGGTCTAGTCAGGTTATAGATGGTGGTGTAGATGAGGCTGGGTCTAGTCAGGTTATGGATGGTGGTGTAGATGGGGCTGGGTCTAGTCAGGTTATAGATGGTGGTGTAGATTAGGCTGGGTCTAGTCAGGTTATAGATGGTGTAGATGAGGCTGGGTCTAGTCAGGTTATAGATGGTGGTGGTGTAGATGAGGCTGGGTCTAGTCATGTTATAGATGGTGGTGTAGCTGAGGCTGGGTCTAGTCAGGTTATAGATGGTGGTGTAGATGAGGCTGGGTCTAGTCAGGTTATAGATGGTGGTGTAGATGAGGCTGGGTCTAGTCAGGCTGGTGGTGTAGATGAGGCTGGGTCTAGTCAGGTTATAGATGGTGGTGTAGATGAGGCTGGGTCTAGTCAGGCTATAGATGGTGGTGTAGATGAGGCAGGGTCTAGTCAGGTTATAGATGGTGGTGTAGATGAGACTGGGTCTAGTCAGTTTATAGATGGTGGTGTAGATGAGGTTGGGTCTAGTCAGGTTATAGATGGTGGTGTAGATGAGGCTGGGTCTAATCAGGTTATAGATGGTGGTGTAGATGAGGCTGGGTCTAGTCAGGCTATAGATGGTGGTGTAGATGAGGCTGGGTCTAGTCAGGTTATAGATGGTGGTGTAGATGAGGCTGGGTCTAGTTAGGCTGGTGGTGTAGATGAGCCTGGGTCTAGTCATGTCATGGATGGTGGTGTAGATGAGACTGGGTCTAGTCAGGCTATAGATGGTGGTGGTGTAGATGAGGCTGGGTCTAGTCAGGTTATAGATGGTGGTGTAGATGAGGCTGTGTCTAGTCATGTTATGGATGGTGGTGTAGATGAGGCTGGGTCTAGTCAGGTTATAGATGGTGGTGTAGATGAGGCTGGGTCTAGTCAGGTTATAGATGGTGTAGATGAGGCTGGGTCTAGTCAGGTTATAGATGGTGGTGTAGATGAGGCTGGGTCTAGTCAGGTTATGGATGGTGGTGTAGATGGGGCTGGGTCTAGTCAGGTTATAGATGGTGGTGTAGATGAGGCTGGGTCTAGTCAGGTTATAGATGGTGTCGATGAGGCTGGGTCTAGTCAGGTTATAGATGGTGGTGGTGTAGATGAGGCTGGGTCTAGTCATGTTATAGATGGTGGTGTAGCTGAGGCTGGGTCTAGTCAGGTTATAGATGGTGGTGTAGATGAGGCTGGGTCTAGTCAGGTTATAGACGGTGGTGTAGATGAGGCTGGGTCTAGTCAGGCTGGTGGTGTAGATGAGGCTGGGTCTAGTCAGGTTATAGATGGTGGTGTAGATGAGGCTGGGTCTAGTCAGGCCGGTGGTGTAGATGAGGCTGGGTCTATCAGGTTATAGATGGTGGTGTAGATGAGGCTGGGTCTAGTCAGGTTATAGATGGGGGTGTAGATGAGGCTGGGTCTAGTCATGATATGGATAGTGGTGTAGATGAGGCTGGGTCTAGTCATGTTATGGATGGTGGTAATGCTATGGATGGTGCTGGGGGGAAGCACTGACTAGAGAGAAAGGGCAGGTGGTCAGGATGGGAGATGGAGATGAGGAGGAGGAAGGTGAGTCTGAGGAAGAGGACGATGAGGATGCTTTCTTTTAATGAAATGAGGATGTATCATTAAAGAAAGAGGCTGTTCCATTATTTCTATCTAAATAAGGGAACAGTCAAGGCTTTATTTCTATCTAAATAAGGGAACAGTCAAGGCTTTATTTCTATCTAAATAAGGGAACAGTCAAGGCTTTATTTCTATCTAAATAAGGGAACAGTCAAGGCTTTCTTTCTATCCAAAATAAGGGAACAGTCAAGGCTTTATTTCTATCTAAATAAGGGAACAGTAAAGGCTTTATTTCTATCTAAATAAAGGAACAGTCAAGGCTTTATTTCTATTTAAATAAGGGAACAGTCAAGGCTTTATTTCTATCTAAATAAGGGAACAGTCAAGGCTTTATTTCTATCTAAATAAGGGAACAGTCAAGGCTTTATTTCTATCCAAATAAGGGAACAGTCAAGGCTTTCCTTCTATCCAAAATAAGGGAACAGTCAAGGCTTTCCTTCTATCCAAAATAAGGGAACAGTCAAGGCTTTATTTCTATCTAAATAAGGGAACAGTAAAGGCTTTATTTCTATGTAAATAAAGGAACAGTCAAGTCTTTATTTCTATCTAAATAAGGGAACAGTCAAGGCTTTATTTGTATCTAAATAAGGGAACAGTCAAGGCTTTATTTCTATCTAAATAAGGGAACAGTCAAGGCTTTATTTCTATCTAAATAAAGGAACAGACAAGGCTTTATTTCTATCTAAATAAGGGAACAGTCAAGGCTTTATTTCAATGTAAATACAGGAACAGTCAAGGCTTTATTTCTATCTAAATAAAGGAACAGTCAAGGCTTTACTTCTATCTAAATAAGGGAACAGTCAAGGCTTTATTTCTATCTAAATAAGGGAACAGTCAAGGCATTATTTCTATCTAAATAAGGGAACAGTCAAGGCTTTATTTCTATGTAAATAAAGGAACAGTCAAGGCTTTATTTCTATGTAAATAAAGGAACAGTCAAGGCTTTATTTCTATCTAAATAAAGGAACAGTCAAGGCTTTATTTCTATGTAAATAAGGGAACAGTCAAGGCTTTACTTCTATCTAAATAAGGGAACAGTCAAGGCTTTATTTCTATCTAAATAAGGGAACAGTCAAGGCTTTATTTCTATCTAAATAAGGGAACAGTCAAGGCTTTATTTCTATCCAAAATAAGGGAACAGTCAAGGCTTGATTTCTATCTAAATAAGGGAACAGTCAAGGCTTTATTTCTATCTAAATAAGGGAACAGTCAAGGCTTTATTTCTATCTAAATAAGGGAACAGTCAAGGCTTTATTTCTATCTAAATAAGGGAACAGTCAAGGCTTTATTTCTATGTAAATAAAGGAACAGTCAAGGCTTTATTTCTATCTAAATAAGGGAACAGTAAAGGCTTTATTTCTATGTAAATAAAGGAACAGTCAAGGCTTTATTTCTATCTAAATAAGGGAACAGTCAAGGCTTTCCTTCTATCCAAAATAAGGGAACAGTCAAGGCTTTCCTTCAATCCAAAATAAGGGAACAGTCAAGGCTTTATTTCTATCTAAATAAGGGAACAGTAAAGGCTTTATTTCTATGTAAATAAAGGAACAGTCAAGGCTTTATTTCTATCTAAATAAGGGAACAGTCAAGGCTTTATTTCTATCTAAATAAGGGAACAGTAAAGGCTTTATTTCTATGTAAATAAAGGAACAGTCAAGGCTTTATTTCTATCTAAATAGGGAACAGTCAAGGCTTTATTTCTATCTAAATAAGGGAACAGTCAAGGCTTTATTTCTATCTAAATAAGGGAACAGTCAAGGCATTATTTCTATCTAAATAAGGGAACAGTCAAGGCTTTATTTCTATGTAAATAAAGGAACAGTCAAGGCTTTATTTCTATCTAAATAAGGGAACAGTAAAGGCTTTATTTCTATGTAAATAAAGGAACAGTCAAGGCTTTATTTCTATCTAAATAAGGGAACAGTCAAGGCTTTCCTTCTATCCAAAATAAGGGAACAGTCAAGGCTTTCCTTCTATCCAAAATAAGGGAACAGTCAAGGCTTTATTTCTATCTAAATAAGGGAACAGTAAAGGCTTTATTTCTATGTAAATAAAGGAACAGTCAAGGCTTTATTTCTATCTAAATAAGGGAACAGTCAAGGCTTTATTTCTATCTAAATAAGGGAACAGTAAAGGCTTTATTTCTATGTAAATAAAGGAACAGTCAAGGCTTTATTTCTATCTAAATAAGGGAACAGTCAAGGCTTTATTTCTATGTAAATAAAGGAACAGTCAAGGCTTTATTTCTATGTAAATAAAGGAACAGTCAAGGCTTTATTTCTATGTAAATAAAGGAACAGTCAAGGTTTTACTTCTATCCAAAATAAGGGAACAGTCAAGGCTTTATTTCTATCTAAATAAGGGAACAGTCAAGGCTTTATTTCTATCTAAATAAGGGAACAGTCAAGGCTTTACTTCAATCTAAATAAGGGAACAGTCAAGGCTTTATTTCTATCTAAATAAGGGAACAGTCAAGGCTTTATTTCTATCTAAATAAGGGAACAGTCAAGGCTTTATTTCTATCCAAAATAAGGGAACAGTCAAGGCTTGATTTCTATCTAAATAAGGGAACAGTCAAGGCTTTATTTCTATCTAAATAAGGGAACAGTCAAGGCTTTATTTCTATCTAAATAAGGGAACAGTCAAGGCTTTACTTCTATCCAAAATAAGGGAACAGTCAAGGCTTTATTTCTATCCAAAATAAGGGAACAGTCAAGGCTTTATTTCTATCTAAATAAGGGAACAGTCAAGGCTTTATTTCTATGTAAATAAGGGAACAGTCAAGGCTTTATTTCTATCTAAATAAGGGAACAGTCAAGGCTTTATTTCTATCTAAATAAGGGAACAGTCAAGGCTTTATTTCTATGTAAATAAAGGAACAGTCAAGGCTTTATTTCTATGTAAATAAAGGAACAGTCAAGGCTTTATTTCTATGTAAATAAAGGAACAGTCAAGGCTTTATTTCTATGTAAATAAAGGAACAGTCAAGGCTTTACTTCTATCCAAAATAAGGGAACAGTCAAAGCTTTATTTCTATCTAAATAAGGGAACAGTCAAGGCTTTATTTCTATCTAAATAAGGGAACAGTCAAGGCTTTATTTCTATCTAAATAAAGGAACAGTCAAGGCTTTATTTCTATCTAAATAAGGGAACAGTCAAGGGTTTATTTCTATGTAAATAAAGGAACAGTCAAGGCTTTATTTCTATCTAAATAAAGGAACAGTCAAGGCTTTACTTCTATCTAAATAAGGGAACAGTCAAGGCTTTATTTCTATCTAAATAAGGGAACAGTCAAGGCTTTATTTCTATCTAAATAAGGGAACAGTCAAGGCTTTATTTCTATCTAAATAAGGGAACAGTCAAGGCTTTACTTCTATCCAAAATAAGGGAACAGTCAAGGCTTTAGTTCTATCCAAAATAAGGGAACAGTCAAGGCTTTATTTCTATCTAAATAAGGGAACAGTCAAGGCTTTATTTCTATCTAAATAAGGGAACAGTCAAGGCTTTATTTCTATTTAAATAAAGGAACAGTCAAGGCTTTATTTCTATGTAAATAAAGGAACAGTCAAGGCTTTATTTCTATGTAAATAAAGGAACAGTCAAGGCTTTATTTCTATGTAAATAAAGGAACAGTCAAGGCTTTACTTCTATCCAAAATAAGGGAACAGTCAAGGCTTTATTTCTATCTAAATAAGGGAACAGTCAAGGCTTTATTTCTATCTAAATAAGGGAACAGTCAAGGCTTTATTTCTATCTAAATAAGGGAACAGTCAAGGCTTTATTTCTATCTAAATAAGGGAACAGTCAAGGCTTTATTTCAATCCAAATAAGGGAACAGTCAAGGCTTTCCTTCTATCCAAAATAAGGGAACAGTCAAGGCTTTCCTTCTATCCAAAATAAGGGAACAGTCAAGGCTTTATTTCTATCTAAATAAGGGAACAGTAAAGGCTTTATTTCTATGTAAATAAAGGAACAGTCAAGGCTTTATTTCTATCTAAATAAGGGAACAGTCAAGGCTTTATTTCTATGTAAATAAAGGAACAGTCAAGGCTTTATTTCTATGTAAATAAAGGAACAGTCAAGGCTTTATTTCTATGTAAATAAAGGAACAGTCAAGGCTTTATTTCTATGTAAATAAAGGAACAGTCAAGGCTTTATTTCTATCTAAATAAGGGAACAGTCAAGGCTTTATTTCTATTTAAATAAGGGAACAGTCAAGGCTTTATTTCTATCTAAATAAGGGAAGAGTCAAGGCTTTATTTCTATCTAAATAAGGGAAGAGTCAAGGCTTTATTTCTATCTAAATAAGGGAACAGTCAAGGCTTTATTTCTATCTAAATAAGGGAACAGTCAAGGCTTTATTTCTATCTAAATAAGGGAACAGTCAAGGCTTTATTTCTATCTAAATAAGGGAACAGTCAAGGCTTTATTTCTATCTAAATAAGGGAACAGTCAAGGCTTTACTTCTATCTAAATAAAGGAACAGTCAAGGCTTTATTTCTATCTAAATAAGGGAACAGTCAAGGCTTTATTTCTATCCAAAATAAGGGAACAATCAAGGCTTTATTTCTATCTAAATAAGGGAACAGTCAAGGCTTTATTTCTATCTAAATAAGGGAACAGTCAAGGCTTTATTTATATCTAAATAAGGGAACAGTCAAGGCTTTATTTCTATCTAAATAAGGGAACAGTCAAGGCTTTATTTCTATCTAAATAAGGGAACAGTCAAGGCTTTACTTCTATCCAAAATAAGGGAACAGTCAAGGCTTTATTTCTATCCAAAATAAGGGAACAATCAAGGCTTTATTTCTATCTAAATAAGGGAACAGTCAAGGCTTTATTTCTATCTAAATAAGGGAACAGTCAAGGCTTTATTTCTATCTAAATAAGGGAACAGTCAAGGCTTTATTTCTATCTAAATAAGGGAACAGTCAAGGCTTTATTTCTATCTAAATAAGGGAACAGTCAAGGCTTTATTTCTATCTAAATAAGGGAACAGTCAAGGCTTTACTTCTATCTAAAATAAGGGAACAGTCAAGGGGTGTGGGCACAAAGTAAGAGCTTCATTGACATCAAGGGAGACAGTAAAACTGTCAGTTATTTAGTTAAAAAGATAATATCGCTGCTCTTTCACATTCTGCTCCAAGCCCAAACCCCAAGCCGCGGATGAAATCACAGCGACATGAACATTTAGCAAAAGTGGCGATTCGGCCACAGCTGTCAAAGTCATTATGTCACAGCAACCAAACCACCAGGGCTGGAGAGGACAGCCATGACATGAATGTCCCCTGGATTCAGAGGAGGCTGGGGATAAAGAGATAGCCTCCACCTCCTGCACACACCATCCCCTGACTGGCCCCCTCTCTCCCACACTCGGACAGCCTCCCTGTTACTGACTTGATGAAGACAGCTGGAAACTTTGTGATTTTGCAAGTATAATTGTGTTCTGTTGTGACCATTATTCTGCTGTGTGAAAAACAGTGCATCACTCTGTGTTCTGAGCCTCCTACTGTTCATCTTAACGCTGAAAATAACCAAACTGATTATCCAGCCTTGCTATGCCCCCTCTTGCAGAACACATCAACAGAACATAGGGGAAGCTCAGGCGGCATAGGTTACAACATTGGGGCAAACCAAACGATTGGGGCACAATATTTTGCAATAATTTGCTCTACTTAATCATGATATTGTGTACATTCAACAGCTGGAGACCCCTCTTTCATGGCAGGCTTAGAGGATCATGGAAATAAACTGAGGAGCAGGGGGTTTCTAAGGAAGTTTGGAATTAGCGAAAGGCTGTCCCTCTTTTCCCCTCTCATCCCTTAATCCTCTTCAGTACACTTGAAAATCAGGCACCATGCTGCTTGACTTAAACTGCCAGACACAAATATTCCCAAAGCCAGTCACTCTGTGTAGGACGCTTTGCTTCAGCAGCAACTGACACTTGTCTATTATTCCACTCCAGATATGTCTAGAAAGCGAAATGACAATAAAACAGAGAATGACAGTGACATAGATGTCAAATGGTCTAATCCATCCATGTGCTGTATAGTCCTGACTCTCTGCTGTAGAGACAACTATTCAGAGAGAGACAACACCACCACTGTAGGGGTGATAACAGGATCTTATCACTGTTCTCTTACTCTTCTCTTTGAAGTTACAAGACAGACAGGATATTTTGTTTCACTGCTGTTAGCCATCCCGCAGAACAACCATTGAAAATGTTTTTCTGAATATCTTCATCAGGTGCCATTCTTGTTACACTCTACACTACTTTATGGGCTGATTCGATGCCGTAAAACAGGGGTATTCAACCTTTTGCTTACATATAAAGGGGGTCCATGGGTTGCCGATTTGCCTGGGCGGGGGTCCCTAGGCAAGAAAGAGTTTAAGACCCCTGCTGTAAAAAGGTCTGTTGTAATGGCGGTGCAGTGAGGTGTTGGAATTGGGCACCATAATAAATCGGCTCCACCTCAGCTCCCACAAGGGCCTGTTTGACTCATGCATGGGACAAGCCACCAAGAGAAATAGCAGAGGAAATCTCTGACCTAGACTATTCATAAAGCGCCTCAAAGTAGGAGTGCTGGTCTAGGATCAGGTTCCCCCTGTCTATATGATATTATTCATTATGATCAAAAAGGCAAAACTGATCCTAGATCAGCACTCATACTCTAAGACACATTATGAATAGTTTTAAACACACCACAGTACATTGCCAAGGCAATCAATAAGCTAATTGACAGATGAATGAACTTCTCAAGGCTCTCAACATCTTTAAGTTGAATGCTATGTTTAAAATGTTGTTTAAAAAGATTGGCATACAAATACACAACAAAAAGTTGACTGTCATTTGATATAATATAATTTTGCTGGCCCCTCAGGGGGTGTGCTCAGTTCCCTCCTGTACTCCCTGTTCACTCATGACTGCATGGCCTGGTACGACTCCAACAACATCATTAAGTTGCCGACGACACAATAGCGGTAGGCCTGATCACCGACGAGACAGCCTATAAGGAGGAGGTCATAGACCTGGCTGTGTGGTGTCAGGATAACAACCTCTCCCTTAACGTGATCAAGACAAAGGAGATGATTGTGGACTACAGGAAAAGGAGGCCCGAGCACACCCGCATTTTCATCAATGGTCTGTAGTGAAGCAGGTTGAGAGCTTCAAATTCCTTGGTGTCCACATCACCAACAAACTATTATGGTTCAAACACACCAAGACAGCCGTGAAGAGGGCACGACAACACCTTTTCCCCCTCAGGAGACTGAAAAGATTTGGCATGGGTCCTCAGCTCCTCAAAAAGTTCTATAGCCGCACCATCAAGAGCATCCTGACCGGTTGCATCACCGCCTGGTATGGCACCTGCTCGGCATCCGACCGTAAGGCACTACAGAGGGTAGTGAGTACGGCCCAGTACATCACTGGGGCCAAGCTTCCTCCCATCCAGGAACTCTATACTAGGCAGTGTCAGAGGAAGGCCCAAAGAATTGTCAGAGACTCCGTAGACTGTTCTCTCTACTACCGCACGGCAAGCGGTACCGGAGTGCCAAATCTAGGTCCAAAAGGCTCCTTAACAGCTTCTACCCCCAAGCCATGACTGCTGAACAATTAATCAAATGGCCACCCGGACTATTTAGAAGGTTGCTTCTCAGTGTTTATTATCTATGCATAGTCACTTTTTGTACATATGACCTCGACTAACCTGTACTCCTGCACATTGACTCAGTACTGGTACCCCCTGTATATAGCCTTGTTATGGTTATTTTATTGTGTTACTTTTTATTGTATTTTTTACTTTAGTTTATTTAGTAACTATTTTCTTAACTCTTTTTCTTGAACTACTTTGTTGGTTAAGGGCTTGTAAGTAAGCATTTCACGGTAAGGTCTCCACCTGTTGTATTCGGCGCAAGTGACAAATAACATTTGATTTTGTTTGATATGGCAATCAGTGCCCGCAAATACAGCATGACAAATGCTGAGAAAATGACAGCTTTTAAAAAAATTGCAAACAGACTGAAATATGGGCTTAGGTCAGAGCCAAGGGATGTGGGAAAAAATAATAACATCCATAGGTTTGCTCATTGATGCCTTTGTCAATTCTCAGCAGATTGAGGTCCATGTGAACTGACTGGGAGTGAACCTGAGGTCAGAGGTCAGAGAGGGAACAAGAAAAAGATGCAAACTCAAGCATAGGCTATAACTTGACTGAGGGAGCAACTCGAGTGTTCATGCGAGGTAACTAAAAGATGAAGAGACTTCCTGAAGCCATCACAGTCCAATGAGACCCAGAGCTAACCAGCCGTGCCCTTGTACCTTAGGCACCAAATCCAACCCAAACATAACAGGCCAGGCTCATTGAACTCTCTGCTGACCATGACGCTCCCTCCGGAGTCGCGAATGTTAACTAATCTGTATAATCCTTACAAGCGAGAGGGATGTGAGTATGAAACAGTCATAGACATTACAGATGATTTAGCAGTGTTAGAACCTGAGGAACAGCCTGGGTGTGGTATTCAGAAACATCAGAGCATGCTGGCCAGGTACTCCCTCCATGGTCCAGGTCAGATCTGAATGGCTGCATAAGTCAAATATTATGTTTTCACGCTATACGGAAACTTCTGTACTTTTTCGATACAAAAATATACAAAAATGAGTTACCGTCGGTACTTCTGTCAAATGTGTGTCACGTGATTGAGAGGATCAAGTCTGTCTATCAGTGATAGTGGTATAATGGCGCACTGGCGCAGCCCCTTTATAGCGTGATGAACAAAGTGCCTGGCTCCCCACTCAAGTTAACACAGTTGAATAACGCAACACGGCATGTAGAAATGTTGAAACTGTTAATTACTGTTCTCAAAACAATATCCAGTACAGGCTAGAACACTTTTACAATGTAAAAAGATACCGGCAGCTTCCAGCTTTAATTGTAGGCTAACTTTCCTTGCTAGCTTACAGCTGAATTCACTACCCTAGTACTTTGTTTGTGATAATATGCAAATCATAACGCAAAATATGCTAATTTCAAAGCTGATTGCCACCAAAAACATTATTAATTAGCTTCGTCTCCCTCGCCTCCTGTCTGGTTTCCACAAGATTTCAACCATAGCCACAGAGTCAGATTCCACAGCCACATTCTTCCTCGTGAACGACATCATTACTTTCTTAAAGAATCAGCGCACACTTTTATAAAACAAGAGATTGCTTCTTTTATGCAAATGTTGTTGATCAGTTCAATAAAATAGAATGTTCTCATTGCAGTTGCCAATAAAATAAGTCCTAAATGGAAGGGAGTGTTTATCATCTGTAGCCTCATGATATCAGTTAAAACAAGCTCAATAACTCAATGCATGACACACACTGATTCAGAGGGGTTGCGTTAAATGTGGAAGACACATTTTCAGTTGAATGCATTCAGTTGTGCAACTGAATAGGTATTCCCTTTCACCCTTATGTCTTTCACTAGACCTAGGCTACATCTTGATTTACCCAGTTTATCAATATTTTACATTTTAGTCATTTAGCAGACGCTCTTATCCAGAGCGACTTACAGTAGTGAATGCATACATTTCATACATTTTTTAATAATTTTTTTTTGTGTTTTTTTTTTTTTTGTACTGGCCCCCCGTGGGAATCAAACCCACAACCCTGGCATTGCAGACACCATGCTGGCGTTGCAAACACCATGCTCTACCAACTGAGCCACAGGGAAGGCTAGATTTACCTTTCTAATAAATGATTACCATTATGTTGTTTTTTTTGTTAGATTGCAAAGTCAAATTGATTATGTAATTGATTCATTAATGCATACATGGCTGTCTCTAAAACAATGGACATTAAATTGTTAAAATGTAATGATATTGAACTCAAAAGATGCCCAACGATAAAACAGAGCAGTAGCTGAGTTTCTCTCTGGATCAAGTGACTTTGGCTAATATGCCTTTTTTTTCATCGTTTATCGTGACGGTATCTAGTATCATGATACTAGACCTGGTGTTGGTATCGAAGTCTAAATTCTGGTATGGTGACAACACTAGTACGATATGTAGCCAATGGGACATGCTTGGGTAAAATTAATCACCAAAGTATGTTAATTAAGTGCTTGTAAATATAGGGCACTGCAGGTAAAAATAACTGTTTGGCAATATCGGAATAGACACCCTTATCTGCAGCCTCCCAGGCATATCTATGTGTTTGTGCGTGCTGTTGAAAATACTGAACCCAAAGATAAGGTGAAAGACTACTATATTTAGAAGCTTAATAGACAAACAATAGTCAGACATATGCATCAAAATACTATAGTGTAGATTTTACTGTAATACCCAATGTAGTATACTGTAGTATTTACAGTTTATTATCGTGTAAATACTGTAGTAAAACAATTGTGTGTTTTTGCGGACTGTAGTATTTTTGTGGACATTTCTGTAGTATTTACTACATAGTTTTTTTGTGTGGATAATAATATAGTACTTACACATGAAGTACTACACATGATCGAGGGATACTACTGTATTCTACAGTATACTACAGAATTATACTGTAGAATTCTATAGTATTTTTTATTTGGAACGTTCCTCTGAGAGGTTCGTAGCAATCTACCCCCCTCCTCAAGGGCAGGCAGGGTAAATAGTCTTGCTTATCTGTTTGTTCTCCAAGTATTCTGGGCCCCTGGTCAAAACATTAAATCAAGGTTGTCGAGACCTCTAAGGTGGGTGAGAGAGAGAGAGAGAGAGAGAGAGCATTGTAAATTAGATTTGGTGGAGACAAATTAAGTGTTCTTCATCATTAATATGCAGACTAGCACAGCAGACCCACAGAGCCCAATAACATTAACCATGCCAACTGCAAATCATAAAAGGGAAAACAACTGCAAATGTGTTGAGAAATTATAGGATAACACTAACTCAGTTGATGGGTTCTGCAACAGCAACATTTGGTGGAGTAATACTTTGAATATTTTATTCAACCCTTTGCACTGATACTCAGTGATGCAGGCAATAGCACAACAATATTGGTGTGGGAAGGAGAGTGCAGTAAAACAGGCCCTAACCTACTGCTGTAGTGTTATTGGCCTCATCCCAACTGACAACACCTCACTAATGACTTAGCAGTGTGGAAGGCAGCCTCTGTCTGGGGAATAGAGCCATCAACACAGAATGGTTGCAGACACAGAGGCATGTGCTATGACCCTAAGATGTTTCACTGTCCCACAGTGTGAGCCTGTGGTGGGCGTCAACGGGGTGGAGGGAGACTGGGCTATGACGGGGTAGGTAGAAGTAGCCTCTAACCACTGATACCGAGTCAGATCTTTTCCCATCCTCCTAATGATTATGGGTAGTATTGGGAGTAGGGTAATCTGATCCTAGATCTGTGGTTATGGCTGGGGCAGGTATGACCCAGCCAAGGTGTAGTGGACAAGTCAACAGGGGTGTGAGGAGGCAGTTCTTCCCTGGGAAGTGACATGCCTGGTGGTGCCGCTCCGTGGAACATTTCCTTTACCCATAATCCTCCGGGTAATAAATGATGACAGCCACAGATGCTTCGTTCCTGGAGAAGACCAATCAATGTGCCTCCTGCAGATTAGTGTAAACTACTTAACCTTCAGCACAACAAATCCACTGTCACTCTTCAGGGCACTCCTCACAGGGAACGGAAGTTCACTGTACCTGTTTGACACCACTGACCGTCAAACACCGAGAGAGTTGGCATGCTAGTATAAAAATATGCTAGCCTCAAGGTTGTCAAATTAAATATTCATGACTGCATTATAAGTACAATACATGACCAAAAGTATGTGCACACTCCTTCAAATTATTGGATTTGGCTATTTCAGCTACACCCGTTGCTGATAGGTGTATAAAATCAAGCACATAGTCATGCATTCTCCATAGCCAAACATTTGACAGTAGAATTGCTGATGAGCTCAGTAACTTTCAACTTGGCACAGTCATAGGATGTCAAATGTGCAACAAGTCAGTTTGTCAAATTTCTACCCTGCTAGAGCTGCCCAGGTCAACTGTAAGTGCTGTTATTGTGAAGTGGAACTGTCTAGGAGCAACAACGGCTCAGCCGTGAAGTGGTAGGCCACTTCGCCGAATGCTGAAGTGCATAAAAATCATCTGTCCTCGGTGGCAACACTCACTACCGAGTTCCAAACTGCCTCTGGAAGCAACGTCAGCATAAGAACTGTTTGTTGGGAGCTTCATGAAATGGGTTTCCATGACCGAGCAGCCGCACACAAGCCTAAGATTACCATGCACAATGCCAAGAGTCGGCTGGAGTGGTGTAAAATTGAGGCTATGATTAAGAAGTTAGAGCTCTTCTCTGTCTGCATTAACAAGGACAAATCAAAAAAATATATATTTGATGACAACACACAGGTCTTTCCATCATTGTATGATTTGTGTGCAAATGAACTCAAGGTTACGGACAATGTCAAATGTGATTTAACGAAGCACCTGAGTGAGTTGGGTGCGCAATTACGCAGACCTTTCCCAAAACGGATGACACAAACAACTGGATTCGTTATCCCTTTTATGCCCTGCCTCCAGTCCACCGATATCTGAACAAGAGAGCCTCATCGAAATTGCATCAAGCAGTTCTGTGAAAATTGATTTTAATCAGAAGCCACTGCCAGATTTCTGGATTGGGCTACGCTCAGAGTATTCTGCCTTGGCAAATCGCGCTGTTAAGACACTGATGCCCTTTGCAACCACATACCTTTGTGAGAGTGGATTCTCGGCCCTCACTAGCATGAGAACTAACTACAGGCACAGACTGTGTGTGAAAAATGATTTAAGACTGAGACTCTCTCCGATACAACCCAACATTGCAGAGTTATGTGCATCCTTTCAAGCACACCCTTCTCATTAACCTGTAGTGAGTTACTCACAATTGTTGATGAACAAATAAGTTTTAATATGTCAGATAGTTAAATAAAGAGCAAAATTATTGATTATTATTACATTATTATTTGTGCCCTGGTCCTATAAGAGCTCTTTGTCACTTCCCACGAACCGGGTTGTGACAAAAACTCACACTCATTCTTATGTTTAATAAATGTATCGTATAGTTTGTGTGTGGCAGGCTTACAATGATGTCAAAAAACAACATTTGAGAGTGTGCTGACCCTGGTGCTAGAGGGGGAACGCAGCTGGGGGTTGAATGTTTGAAGGGGTACGGGACTAAAAAATGTTTGGGAACCACTGCTCTAGATCATTAATTGTATTTTTGCAATTATTTTTCGCGATGCAAAAACAACCTGGTTCAATTTGGTTTCTGAGACAAAACCAGTGAGAACCACTGATCTTGATCCCCAGGCAGTCAGTCAGTCCAAACAAAATTGATCTGGGAGAAAACAGATGCTGGGCTGAGGTCACTGTCCTTCCTAGGGATGGGGATTAAGGTCAGCTGACAATAAATCATGTCCTGTTTGTTTTTTTACAGACTCCACTGATGTTAGGTCAATATAGCCACGCTACACGCTAAACAAACGTAAGGGACAAGGGTATGGAAGACCAGTATACAACTAACTTTTCACTTCTGAACTTTGTGTCAGGGACAAGTTGATTGAATTGTGTTCAGGGTTCTCCACATACCAGATTAAAACCATGTGATCATGATTAAACCAGTGCAAATGTAATTATTGGGCTTCTATTACCAGAATGCTAACAAAATAAGCACAAGTAATAGCAAATTTCCCTGGAGGCTGCTAGCTAAATATGCTAACAAGCGCAAATGAAAATAAACAAATTGCAAAGACAGGCAATCTAGCTCATAAAGTTATATATAGGTAAGAGCTACCGAATGTGCAAATGAACAAAGTTTTGATGCATGCTTGTCTGAAGGAAGAACAGTTATGGCTCTGGAGCAGCATGTGTACAAGCAGTGTCTGTGTGGAGTCTGTAGTCGCTAAGGCAATGAGCCTGCCTGCTCTTCTTGGAGAAGAGGGGGAGGTGCACCTGGAGTCGCTAAAGCAACGGGCCTGCCTACGGGGAAGCAGAAGGGCCTACAACAGAGGAGAAAAACCACAAGGAAATCAAAATACAGATAACAAAGAGCTTCTAAAACAGGAAGCAGTATGACGCACCGTCACCTTATTAATTCTGCCACTTACTTAGATAAGTGGTCACGGTCACCTAATCATCCCCAGCTTACAATTGGCTCATTCATCCCCCTCCTCTCCCCTGTAACTATTCCCCAGGTTGTTGCTGTACATGAGAACGTGTTCTCAGTCAACTTACCTGGTAAAATAATGGTAAAATAAAAAAATTATAAATAAATAAAGTTAAGTAGCAGGTTAAACTTAGGGGTCTTGTTTAAGGCAGAATTGTGTAAACACAGATCTAAAATGCTTCTTATTGTCATTTCTGCATCAGACTAATTTTGTGCTTCAGTTGTACTTCTCCACTCAGATGAGAATTCACGAACGGGCATTCTATCAGCAGACGACGCTCTGACTGATGTGTAACTACTTTTCTCCAGTACTTTTCTCGGTGTGGTCAGCCTACATTTTGCCGGGAAAATACAAGATTAACTTTAAGCAAAGCATTAGGATATAAAGCCACTCCTATCACAGGGCACAGTGGGTCAGGCCTCTAAACCACTCTCACAGGGAACAATGGGTCAGGCCTCTAAACCCACTCTCACAGGGCACAATGGGTCAGGCCTCTAAACCACTCTCACAGGGCACAGTGGGTCAGGCCTCTAAACCACTCTCACAGGGCACAATGGGTCAGTCCTCTAAACCCACTCTCACAGGGCACAATGGGTCAGGCCTCTAAACCACTCTCACAGGGCACAGTGGGCCAGGCCTCTAAACCCACTCTCACAGGGCACAATGGGTCAGGCCTCTAAACCACTCTCACAGGGCACAGTGAGTCAGGCCTCTAAAACCACTCTCACAGGGCACAATGGGTCAGGCCTCTAAACCACTCTCACAGGGCACAGTGGGTCAGGCCTCTAAACCACTCTCACAGGGCACAATGGGTCAGTCCTCTAAACCCACTCTCACAGGGCACAATGGGTCAGGCCTCTAAACCACTCTCACAGGGCACAGTGGGCCAGGCCTCTAAACCCACTCTCACAGGGCACAATGGGTCAGGCCTCTAAACCACTCTCACAGGGCACAGTGAGTCAGGCCTCTAAAACCACTCTCACAGGGCACAATGGGTCAGGCCTCTAAACCACTCTCACAGGGCACAGTGAGTCAGGCCTCTAAAACCACTCTCACAGGGCACAATGGGTCAGGCCTCTAAACCACTCTCACAGGGCACAGTGAGTCAGGCCTCTAAAACCACTCTCACAGGGCACAATGGGTCAGGCCTCTAAACCACCCTCACAGGGCACAATGGGTCAGGCCTCTAAACCACTCTCACAGGGCACAGTGAGTCAGGCTTCTAAAACCACTCTCACAGGGCACAATGGGTCAGGCCTCTAAACCACTCTCACAGGGCACAATGGGTCAGGCCTCTAAACCACTCTCACAGGGCACAATGGGTCAGGCCTCTAAACCACTCTCACAGGGCACAATGGGTCAGGCCTCTAAACCACTCTCACAGGGCACAATGGGTCAGGCCTCTAAACCACTCTCACAGGGCACAATGGGTCAGGCCTCTAAACCACTCTCACAGGGCACAATGGGTCAGTCCTCTAAAAGCACTCTCACAGGGCACAGTGGGTCAGGCCTCTAAACCACTCTCACAGGGCACAATGGGTCAGGCCTCTAAACCACTCTCACAGGGCACAATGGGTCAGGCCTCTAAACCACTCTCACAGGGCACAATGGGTCAGGCCTCTAAACCACTCTCACAGGGCACAATGGGTCAGGCCTCTAAAAGCACTCTCACAGGGCACAGTGGGTCAGGCCTCTAAACCACTCTCACAGGGCACAATGGGTCAGGCCTCTAAACCACTCTCACAGGGCACAATGGGTCAGGCCTCTAAACCACTCTCACAGGGCACAATGGGTCAGGCCTCTAAACCACTCTCACAGGGCACAATGGGTCAGGCCTCTAAAAGCACTCTCACAGGGCACAATGGGTCAGGCCTCTAAACCACTCTCACAGGGCACAATGGGTCAGGCCTCTAAACCACTCTCACAGGGCACAATGGGTCAGGCCTCTAAACCACTCTCACAGGGCACAATGGGTCAGGCCTCTAAAAGCACTCTCACAGGGCACAATGGGTCAGGCCTCTAAAACCACTCTCACAGGGCACAATGGGTCAGGACTCTAAAAGCACTCTCACAGGGCACAATGGGTCAGGCCTCTAAACCACTCTTACAGGGCACAATGGGTCAGGCCTCTAAAAGCACTCTCACAGGGCACAATGGGTCAGGCCTCTAAAAGCACGCTCACAGGGCACAGTGAGTCAGGCCTCTAAAACCACTCTCACAGGGCACAGTGGGTCAGGCCTCTAAAACCACTCTCACAGGGCACAGTGGGTCAGGCCTCTAAAACCACTCTCACAGGGCACAGTGGGTCAGGCCTCTAAAACCACTCTCACAGGGCACAGTGAGTCAGACCTCGAAACCACTCTCACAGGGCACAGTGGGTCAGGCCTCTAAACCACTCTCACAGTGCACAGTGGGTCTTTGTTTTCACAGGGCACAGTGGGATCTCCTTCGCTCCTTCTGCGCTGTTTGCACTGTGCACCTTTCCGCTCGTACAGACACCAAGGCCCTCCTCCTACTGTGCTGTTTGCCCTGTGAACCTTCCCATTCGTACAGACACCAAGGTCCTCCTCCTACTGTGCTGTTTGCACTGTGAACCTTCCCGCTCGTACAGACACCAAGGTCCTCCTCCTACTGTGCTGTTTGCACTGTGAACCTTCCCGCTCGTACAGACACCAAGCCGCTCCTCCTCACAACGACAACAACAAAGATAATTTCTTCCTCTCTGACAACAAGCAGCAAACCTCACTATTTGCATTTGAGGTTTGGTCCAACAGAATTCGGTCATACTGTATGGACACAGAAACGCTTAGATACATGATTTTGCTGTAATAGATGAGAACTTAACCTTTCAAACCATACCCTTTTTATTTCTCAACTCCTAAATTGTAGAACAGAGCAGACCCCTACTAAAACGAGAGTATCAAGGAACATGATTGTGGAAAATGAATGCTCAGTTTCTGTTGCGTGGTATCACGTACCGCTATAGCTAACAGCATTTTAGCCAGACTGTTATGTGCTAGCTGTCTAGTCTGTGTTTAATAAATGTGCAATGAGCATAAAAATACTCATTTATATAAGGAATTGGCAACTTGTTCTCATTCTGATAAATAAGCCTCTTCTTATCAAGGTAGGCCACTTGATTTCAATATCTAAACAAAATGAACAGGTTATGATGTTCAAACAGTTGGAGACAGACAGGAGGGTATATTCAGCTGTTCTACCTTGTTAGCAAGCAAATAGTTCCAAGTTGGCTAGACTTTAAACATAAAGATAGCACGTGGGCTTGTGCTTGAGAGAATGTTTATGAGACCTCTGTTAATGTTCTAGAATGCCTGCTACAAGAAGTTGATCTTTATTACAGGATGTGCATGGTTCTGGTTTGGGCAGCAGTAGTACCAGGGCAGCTTTAACATGGACCACCGCAGTAGAACCAGGGCAGCAGTAGTACCAGGGCAGCTTTAACATGGACCACCGCAGTAGAACCAGGGCAGCAGTAGGACCAGGGCAGCTTTAACATGGACCACCGCAGTAGAACCAGGGCAGCAGTAGGACCAGGGCAGCTTTAACATGGACCACCGCAGTAGAACCAGGGCAGCAGTAGGACCAGGGCAGCTTTAACATGGACCACCGCAGTAGAACCAGGGCAGCAGTAGGACCAGGGCAGCTTTAACATGGACCACCGCAGTAGAACCAGGGCAGCAGTAGGACCAGGGCAGCTTTAACATGGACCACCGCAGTAGAACCAGGGCAGCAGTAAGACCAGGGCAGCTTTAACATGGACCACCGCAGTAGAACCATGGTGCAGTAGGACCAGGGCAGCTTTAACATGGACCACAGCAGTAGGACGAGGGCAGCAGTAGGACCAGTGCAGTTTTAACATGGACCACAGCAGTAGGATTTAAGAAATGTCCAGTACATTATGCTGTCATTAAATCCATTCAGCATCAATAGATGTAATATCTGGATCCTAAATAAAATCACATGATTGTTGTTTACCTTTGAACCCAAAACTGTTTAACTCGAGGGCATGTCTTCTCCAGTTTAGGTGAGGCTTGGTAAAACAGTTACTCAGTTGTGCCAGATTCAGCTCATGTTGACTAAACCAATTTAGGTGTTAACTGTGAATACTTAATGTGCCTGTGAAGTCACATCCTGTTTCATCTGAATGTTCTTGCAAAATTCCTGGACCTCAACCATTCTGATCGAAACATCACAACATCCACTCAAGACAATAGATCTCTTCAAAACCCTCTATGTCTAGATGCCTATTGTCTAAATGCAAACTAGCTACTAAAAGTGAGTATGTTGATGACAATACATATTGACTTTTCAAGTGGCCATTTTAAGACTAGAGACAATGAAACTATCAACAAATGTAGTGTATTTACAGAGCAGAGGTGATTCAATTGTAATTGTGAACCCAAAATAGCCATGCTCAAGTGACTACTAAGGCGAAGGGGTAAAATGCAGGTAAATTATTGTTATTGTCTTTACAGTTGGCATTTACTGTGGAGCGGAGATCTTATTTCATTTCATGATGACAACTATTGAAAGACCAAAGGATATTCAAATGGAACCACATTCAAGCTTCAGGTGGTTCGCAGACAAACACCAGATAAACTGCAGGCTGATTGATGAGGGAACATTGCCTTCTGCCTGTAATGGCTTCACCAATAGGCTGTCAGAGGTAGCCACATTGTTGGCAGTGACCGGCAAACCAAAACAACCATTTTCCCCAGTAGCGACAGACTAGAAACCTCAGTGCCCGCAACAACAAACCAGTCATGCTGGCTCTGTGAAAGGAGAAATCTACAAGGACAAACCCTTCGATATCAATTAGGAGAATGTCCCCCATTCATCTCTTATTGAAATGCCTTTGATTCATTCAGCGTTGCACTTACGAGCCTCACTTTACAATAGAAACAAGGACAGAAAGCCTCCACAGCAGGGATGCCCACCCAGCTAGCACATAATGTTCCTAGAACCATATGTTTCTTAGAGCTTGGTGAGAGCGTGGTTGTCCTATGGTTATTTAGCATACAACCTTCTCACACTTCCTGAGAATGGTGCAGAATAGTTGCTTGGCTTTGGAACATTCTCAGCACATATAAGGTACTTGACAGAAAAACATATTTTTCTTGGAATTTCATTACATTAACAGAACGTTTCCTAAAAGTAAAAAAACGGTTACATTTTATTTAAATTTTGGTAATGTTCTAGGAACGTTCTCCAACTGCTTTGACATTGGGAATGTTCTCAAATTTCAGTGATTCAGCACATTTTCTGCAAGTTTCCATCATGGTTCTATTTAAAGTCATGTTCTCAGAACTTGCAGAGAATGTTAAGAAACAGCGTTCTTCTGTGGGCATTTCAGTAATTCAGCATACTGTTTTCTGCAGGTTTCCTCATGGTTCCATTGAAAGTCATGTTCTCAGAACATTAACATTTAAAACATATACATTCTGTTCTCAGTGCCAACAAAACTCTCTATCTTATATATCTCCCTATCCTCTACTAGTTGGCCACACCTGATCTTAATCAGTGCTTGTTCCCTTTAAAATGTGGTCTGTTTGAATATACAACAACAAAACAACATGGCATGCTAGCTCCGTCCTGGTGGCACACTGGACTAATTCCATGGATAGAATACAGAAATCATAGGTTTGAATCTCACTGATGCCTTGCCACAATAAAAAAAGAAATGTGTTTGCATGATTAATGCCTAAGCAACTGAATTTCTGTGTCTTATATGTGTTTGGAGTTCAAACTGTTACGATAGCAGTGTTATTAAATCTTATTGAAACATTCAGTGAAAGCTTTAAGGAATTTATTTAAAAACCTCCAAATAACCTATAATTTACGTTAACAAAACCTACCAGGAAAACTTTCAGGGAGCCATAGTAAAACATTCAGAACCTCCCTTCAACCTAAAAATGTTCATGTCCGTTCTCAGAACGTAAAAAATAAAAACAGTTTTACCGGTCAAGAAACTTATGGCTTCGTTCCCAGAACCAATGGGAAACCAAAAATGGTACGCTCCCACAACTTCCAAGGAACCAAATGTGTTAGCTGGGCAGTCCATTGCTCAATGATACCCATCATACATACAGAAACAAGAAAAAACTGTGAAAGAACCGAAACTCAGGTAACCTGCAAGAACATGTGAAATTGGCAGAAGTGTTGGCGGCACGGGTAAAATAAAATGGTGTTTTACCATTCATGATTTTATGTGATTAGTTCCTCTTGGAGGCTTATGTACTGTAACAATCTCCTGTTTAAAATGGGAGAGCACGGCTGTCACGTCAATATCTCCCGAGCCGGGCTGAGCTGTGCGCAGCTGGGGCCAACCGATCTGGAGTTCTGGAGACAAATTAGTCTCTCTCTGTCCACCCCAGATGCCCCAAATTCAATTACAGCCTTAGAGCAGTCCCAGCAGGCACATAACATTCTGAGAACTATATGTTTCTTAGAGCTTGGTGAGAGCTTGGTTGCCCTATAGTAATTTTCCATACAACCTTCCCACAACATTCTGCAGGATACCCAGCTAGCACATACAGTTCTGAGAACCATATGTTTCTTAGGTGGGAATTTCCGTACTTCAGCATAATGTTTCTAACAGTGTTCTCCATGGTTCTACTTAAAGTAATATTCTCAAATTGTTCAGAGAACATTAAGAAACTCTTTGAGAGTTTTTTGGCCTGGGTTTTGCACCGATATGACATTTTTGGCCGATACAGATATTCAATATTTAAACGTTTTAGCGGCCTTTTAAGCATTCTAGCACAGTTAAATAGTTAACACACACACACATAGACGCAGCAGTCTAAGGCACTGCATCTCAGTGCAAGAGGCGTCACTACAGTCCCTGGTTTGAATCCAGGCTGTATCACATCCGGCCGTGATTGGGAGTCCCATATGGCGGCGGGGTAGGCCGTCATTGTAAATAAGAATTTGTTGTTAACTGACTTGCCTAGTTAAATAAAGGTTACACACACCACACTGACCAAAAAGTTATTTTGTTGGCATTTACATATGTTCCCATTATCAGTAAAACATAATCAAAACCTATTTCTTTCACTTACTTGCTGTGCTGTTTCGTTGTTCATTTGTTCAGTCATTTCATTCTCAACCAGGATTTTATCATACATGTCAGCAGGGAAGTTTCAGCTCTGTCTGTGGCCTCTTTTCCTCTGTGCGCACTGTCACTTTGTCCATTCCCATCTTGTCTAGCTGTGTATGTAACATTTCACGTAAACCCTGTTTCTTGTCTGCATCAAAGTAGCGATCCTTGTACCTAGCATCGAGCATGATGGCGACACAGTAAAGAGGCTTAGAGAAAATACCTCCAAATCGTTGTTCACAGCCTCGAGTAGAGTACTTTCGCAAACTTTAACCCCACGGTGTGACGGCAGTTTTGTTTAGCAGGTGTTTCAATGCCATGACAGAGGGTATCACGTCTGCTGCAGACACAGTTGATGAGTATTATTTCTGGAGTCAGTTGTTTGAATGGCGCTAGGAGAGTGTTCATGTTTCCAAGTTTCAAACATGTTCTCAAATGCCATTGAAATGGCAGCAGTGGTATGAGAACCAGCACATTCTTGAGCATGCAATACGGCTTTCCTCAGTATGAAATCCTTGTTGACCCACTGTGCTGTTAGACTCAGCATGCTGATGGAGCTGACATTGCTGGTCCAAATGTCAGTCGTGACGCCCATAGCAAGTAGCATAATGAATCCCATTATCTTGGCGTTAATGGATTTCGCCTTTGAGTTGTCTCGCTGAAATGTTCTTACTCTTTCAACTTGAACTTGTTTAGTTGTTGGAAGTGTGCGCTTAGTATTTTTCTGCTTATGTTCTCTGTAGTGCTGTATTGTTTGTGGCGTCATTACGTCATCTACCTACGTTATATACGTATGCACATCAGCCTTGACATCGGTTTTGCACACCGCCGTTAACCTGTTAGGGCTAGGGGGCAGCATTGACACGGCTGGATAAAAAACATACCCGATTTAATCTGGTTACCACTCCTACTCAGTAACTAGAATATGCATATACTTATTACATATGGATAGAAAACACCCTAAATTTTCTAAAACTGTTTGAATGGTGTCTGTGAGTATAACAGAACTCAAATGGCAGGTCAAAACCTGAGAGATTCCTTTACAGGAAGTGGCCTGTCTGACCATTTGTTGAACTTCTTTTCCATCTCTATCATTTACTAAGGATCTCTGCTCTAACGTGACACTTCCCACGTCTTCCATAGGCTCTCAGAGCCCGGGAAAAAACAGAATGTCGTCATTCCAGCCCCAGGCTGAAACACATTATCGCCTTTCTCAAGTGGCCCATCAAGAGACACTAGCTTATGCGCGTGACCCCGACCGCCCCCGCCTTTGGGATTTTTTCCTCTGTTTGCCGAAAAGGAGATTCCCTGTCGGAATATTATCGCTTTTCTACGAGAAAAATGTCGTAAAAATTGATTTTAAACAGCGGTTGACATGCTTCGAAGTACGGTCATGGAATACTTAGAATTTTATTGTCACGAATTGCGCCAAGCGCGTGACACTTCTTTACTATTTCGGATAGTGTCTGGAACGCACGAACAAAACGCCGCTATTCGGATATAACGATGGATTATTTTGGACCAAACCAACATTTGTTATTGAAGTAGCTGTCCTGGGTGTGTATTCTGACGAAGACAACAAAAGGTAATGAAATTTTTATAATAGTAAATATGATTATGGTGAGTGCTAAACTTGCCGGGTGTCTAAATAGCGAGCCCGTGATGCCTGGGCTATGTACTTAGAATATTGCAAAATGTGCTTTCACCAAAAAGCTATTTTAAAATCGGACATATCGAGTGCATAGAGGAGGTCTGTATCTATAATTCTTAAAATAATTGTTATGCTTTTTGTGAACGTTTATCGTGAGTAATTTAGTAAAATGTTAGCGAATTCCCCGGAAGTTTGCTAGTATGCTAGTTCTGAACGTCACATGCTAATGTAAAAAGCTGGTTTTTGATATAAATATGAACTTGATTGAACAAAACATGCATGTATTGTATAACATAATGTCCTAGGGTTGTCATCTGATGAAGATCATCAAAGGTGAGTGCTGCATTTAGCTGTCTTCTGGGTTTTGGTGACATTATATGCTGGCTTGAAAAATGGGTGTCTGATTATTTCTGGCTTGGTACTCTGCTGACATAATCTAATGTTTTGCTTTCGTTGTAAAGCCTTTTTGAAATCGGACAGTGTGGTTAGATTAACGAGAGTCTTATCTTTAAATGGCTGTAAAATAGTCATATGTTTGAGAAATTGAAGTAATAGGATTTTTAAGGTTTTGAAAATCGCGCCACAGGATAGCCGTGGCTGTTACGTAGGTGGGACGAATTCGTCCCGTCTAGCCTAGAGAGGTTAAACTAGACATCGGACCAATGCCGATGTTACATTTTTTAACAAATATCGTCCGATTCCGATATGCTCACTGATATATCGTGCATCCCTCTCTCAAAGAGTGCAGTGTATAAAGTCAGAACATCTGCTGTTTCAGCCACTGCTTGTCACCAAGGGAGTACCCCAAGGCTCGATCCTAGGCCCCACACTCTTCTCAATTTACATCAACAACATAGCTCAGGCAGTAGGAAGCTCTCTCATCCATTTATATGCAGATGATACAGTCTTATACTTTGCAAGCCCCTCCCAAGATTCTGTGTTAAACACTCTACAACAAAGCTTTCTTAGTGTCCAACAAGCTTTCTCTGCCATTTAACCTGGATCTGAACAGCTCCAAAACAAAGGGCACGTCGTTCGGTAAGAAGAATGCCCCTCTCCTCACCGGTGTGATTACTACCTCTGAGGGTTTAGAGCTTGAGGTAGTCAACCTCATACAAGTACTTGGGAGTATGTATGTCACGGTTCCGTAAGGCAGGAGGAAAAGGCAGAGTCAAACGCAGGAGACGTAGTCCAGTTGTGCCGTAGAACGGTATATTTATTTCACCGGGAAAAAACCACTCGGCGTAACACAAGGGCATAGGGTGTGCCCAGAGACCACCCGGGAAAACAGTTTACCCCGAGAAAACAAAGATACGCACGGGGCGCAGCCCGGCAAATATAACATTCCTCTAGCGAGAAGCCGCTGGGAAAAAATGTGCAAAAAACACAAACGTTCACAGACCTGCCCGCTGACGAATAAACAATCCCGCACAAAACACAAACCACAAGGAACAAACTAAATACCCCCCCACTAATTACAGAAACGGAAACAGGTGCGGACTTAAACAGACAAAACACAACGAACACAGAACATAGATCGGTGGCAGCTAGTAGACCGGCGACGACGACCGCCGCCCGGCCGAGGAGGGGCACCATTTTCTGTGGATACTGTGACAGTACCCCTCCCCTGACGCGCGGCTCCCGCAGCGCGCCGACACCGGCCTCGGGGACGGCCCGGAGGGCGAGGCGCCGGACGGAGACGATGGAACTCCTGGAGCATAGTGGGATCCAAAATGTCCCTCACCGGAACCCAGCACCTCTCCTCCGGACCGTACCCCTCCCAGTCCACGAGGTACTGCAGGTCCCCTACCCGACGCCGGGAGTCCAGGATGGCCCGGACTGTGTACGCCGGGGCCCCCCCGATGTCCAGGGGGGGCGGAGGGACCTCCCGCACCTCAGCGTCCTGTAGTGGACCAGCTACCACCGGCCTGAGGAGAGACACATGAAACGAGGGGTTAATACGGTAGTATGATGGGAGTTGCAACCTATAACATACCTCGTTTATTCTCCTCAGGACTTTGAACGGCCCCACAAATCGCGGACCCAGCTTCCGGCAGGGCAGGCGGAGGGGCAGGTTCCGGGTCGAGAGCCAGACTCTGTCCCCCGGATTATAAACGGGAGCCTCACTGCGGTGGCGGTCAGCGCTCTCTTTCTGTCGACCTATCGCTCGCCTCAGGCATTCCTGGACAGCATTCCAGGTCTCTTGAGAGCGCTGTACCCATTCCTCCACCGCAGGAGCCTCCGTCTGGCTCTGCTGCCAGGGCACCAGGACCGGCTGATAACCTAACACTACCTGGAAAGGTGACAGGTTAGTAGAGGAGTGGCGCTGAGAGTTCTGGGCCATCTCGGCCCATGGCACGAACCTCGCCCACTCCCCTGGCCGGTCCTGGCAATACGACCGCAGGAACCTGCCCACATCCTGGTTAATGCGCTCAACCTGCCCATTACTCTCGGGGTGAAAACCCGAGGTCAGGCTGACCGAGACCCCCAGCCTCTCCATAAACGACCACCACACCCTGGATGTAAACTGGGGACCCCGATCAGATACGATGTCCTCGGGCACCCCGTAGTGCCGGAAGACATGGGTGAATAGGGCTCCGCGGTCTTTAGGGCCGTAGGAAGACCGGGTAATGGGAGCAGAAGGCAGGACTTCGAGAACCGATCCACAACAACCAGGATGGTAGTGTTCCCCTGAGATGGCGGGAGATCCGTAAGGAAATCCACCAAGAGGTGAGACCAAGGTCGTTGTAGAACGGGGAGGGGTTGTAATTTCCCCCGAGGCAGGTGGCTAGGAGCCTTGCACTGGGCGCACACCGAACAGGAAGAGACATAGTGTCTTACATCCTCAGCCAAGGTGCGCCACCAGTACTTTCCTTTCAGGCCTCGCACTGTCCGTTCCACTCCAGGATGACCCGAGGAGGGTAGAGTGTGAGCCCATCGGATCAGGCGATCGCGAACACCAAGCGGAACGAACTTCAGACCCGCGGGACATTGAGGGGGAGTGGGTTCCACCTGAACCGCCCGCTCGATGTCCGCATCCACCTCCCATACCACCGGTGCCACTAGACAGGACGCCTGGAGTATGGGAGTCGGATCGATGGTCCGCTCCTCGGAGTTGTAGAGACGCGACAGTGCGTCGGCCTTACGGTTCCGAGACCCCGGAATGTAGGAAAGGGTGAATTGGAACCTCGTAAAGAACATGGCCCACCTGGCCTGACGAGGATTAAGTCTCCTCGCTGCTCGGATGTACTCCAGGTTACGGTGGTCGGTCCAGATGAGAAAAGGGTGACGTGCCCCCTCAAGCCAATGTCTCCACACTGTCAAAGCTTTGACCACGGCCAACAACTCCCTGTCCCCCACGTCATAGTTGCGCTCCGCCGGACTCAGCTTCTTCGAAAAGATTGCACAGGGGCGGAGCTTCGGAGGAGCGCCCGAGCACTGCGACAGCACTGCTCCGACCCCAGCCTCGGACGCGTCCACCTCTACTATGAATGGCAAAGAGGGATCCGGATGCGCCAGCACCGGAGCGTCGGTAAACAGAACCTTCAGACGACGGAAGGCTCTGTCTGCCTCTGCCGACCAACGCAGTCACACCGGACCCCCTTCATCAGTGAGGTAATGGGAGCTGCCACCTGACCAAAACCCCGGATAAACCTCCGGTAATAATTGGCGAACCCCAAGAACCGCTGCACCTCCTTCACCGTGGTAGGGGTCGGCCAATTACGCATGGCCGTAACGCAATCACATTCCATCACCACCCCTGTGGTGGAAATGCGATATCCTAGGAAAGAGACGGCTCGTTTGGAGAACTCACATTTCTCAGCCTTGACGTATAGGTTATGCTCCAGCAGCCGCCCAAGCACTTTGCGCACCAGAGCCACATGCGCCACATACTCCGTGTGGCGGAGTAGATCAGAATGTCATCGATGTACACCACCACACTCTGTCCGAGCATGTCTCTGAGAACCTCGTCCACAAAGGATTGGAAGACAGCAGGAGCATTTTTCAACCCATACGGCATGACGAGGTACTCATAATGGCCAGATGTGGTACTAAATGCTGTTTTCCACTCGTCTCCCCCTCGGATACGCACCAGGTTATACGCGCTCCTGAGATCTAGTTTGGTGAAGAAGCACGCCCCGTGAAATGACTCCACCGCCGTAGCAATGAGAGGTAGCGTGTAACTGAACCCCACTGTGATCGAATTTAGACCTCTATAGTCAATGCACGGGCGCAGACCTCCCTCCTTCTTCTTCACAAAAAAGAAGCTCAAGGAGACAGGGGATTTAGATGGCCGAATGTATCCCTGTCTCAAGGACTCAGCGACATATGTTTCCATAGCCACTGTCTCCTCCTGAGACAGAGGATACACGTGGCTTTTAGGAAAGACCGCGTCAGCCTGGAGGTTTATCGCACAATCCCCCTGTCGATGGGGTGGTAATTGGGTCGCCTTCGTCTTACTGAAGGCGATAGCCAAATCGGCGTATTCAGAGGGAATGTGCACAGTAGAGACTTGGTCTGGACTCTCCACCGTGGTTGCACCGATGGAAACTCCTATACATCTACCTGAGCACTCCCTCGACCACCCCTTAAGAGCCCTCTGTCCCCACGAAATCTGAGGGTTGTGAGTGGCTAGCCAGGGGATACCCAGTACCACTGGAAATGCCAGGGAGTCAATGAGGAAGACGATGATACGTTCCACATGACCCCCCCACGTCGCCATAACCAGTGGCACAGTAGCCTCCCCCACTTGGCCGGACCCTAGTGGTCAACTGTCTAAGGCGTGCACAGGGAAGGGGTGGTCCAGCTGAACCAGGGGAATCCCTAACCTTTTAGCGACCCCACGGTCCATAAAACTCCCAGCTGCACCTGAATCGACTAGTGCCTTATACTGGAAGTGAGGGGAAAAATCAGGAAAACAAACTGAAATGTACAGATGGTCGACAGGGGGCTCTGGGTGTGGCTGGTGCTGACTCACCTGGGGGGTCGATGAAGTGCTCTGCCTGCCATCCGAACTCCCGGGGGGATCTCTCCAGCACCGGTCCGCAGTGTGTCCTCTGCGCCCGCAGTGGGTGCAGGAGAGGCCCCTCCCCCCGGTCCTCCTTGATGCAGCTCCTCCTATCTCCATGGGCTGTGGAGCAGGAGGGCTGGGAGGTGGAACGAACAGGCCCCGACTGGAACGTCCCCGGGCAGCCAGCAGGTTGTCCAGTCTGATGGATAAATCCACCAGCTGGTCCAGTGTGATGGCGTGGTCCCTGCAGGCCAGCTCCCGGCGGACATCCTCTCGGAGACTGCAGTGATAAGAATCCATCAGGGCCCGCTCTGAGAGGGGTGAACGGTCGCCAAGTAGAGTTCAATCTGTAGTAAAAACTCCTTGCATCCCGTAGCTGTCCCGTCAAACTCCCTGGGTGGCGTAATCCGGATGCCGCTCGCGCCCGCTTCAGGTGGGGTTTGTAGAGGCGCCGGCTGAGGAACCGGAGCTGGTCTGGTGATTGAAGCCCCTCTCTCCCAGTTCTCCAATCTGGCCAGCACTTGGTCCATCGCCGAGCCCAGGTGGTGGAGGAGGTTGGAGTGCTGTGACACCTGTTCGGCCACTGACGGTGCTTCCGCTCCTGCTGACTCCATATTTATTTTGGTGCGGGATTCTGTCACGGTTCCGTAAGGCAGGAGGAAAAGGCAGAGTCAAACGCAGGAGACGTAGTCCAGTTGTGCCGTAGAACGGTATATTTATTTCACCGGGAAAAAACCACTCGGCGTAACACAAGGGCATAGGGTGTGCCCAGAGACCACCCGGGAACACAGTTAACCCTGAGAAAACAAAGATACGCACGGGGCGCAGCCCGGCAAATATAACATTCCTCTAGCGAGAAGCCGCTGGGAAAAAATGTGCAAAAAACACAAACGTTCACAGACCTGCCCGCTGACGAATAAACAATCCCGCACAAAACACAAACCACAAGGAACAAACTAAATACCCCCCCCACTAATTACAGAAACGGAAACAGGTGCGGACTTAAACAGACAAAACACAACGAACACAGAACATAGATCGGTGGCAGCTAGTAGACCGGCGACGACGACCGCCGAGCTCCGCCCGGCCGAGGAGGGGCACCATTTTCTGTGGATACTGTGACAATGTATAGATGGTACACTGCCCTTCTCTCAGCACAGATCTAAGCTGCAGGCTAAGGTTACATCTTGACTTGGTTTCCTCTATAGTAATCGCTCAGCCTTCACCCCAGCTGCCAAACAAACCCTGATTCAGATGACTATCCTACCCATGCTGGATTACGGATATGTAATTTATAGATCGGCAGGAACGGGTGCTCTTGAGCGGCTAGATGTTCTTTACCATTCGGCCAGCAGATTTGCTACCAACGCTCCTTATAGGACACATCACTGCACTCTGTACTACTCTGTACACTGGTCATCTCAGTATACCCGATGCAAGGCCTCACTCTTAGGCCTCACTCCCCTCTATCTAAGATACCTACTGCAGACATCATCCTCCACATACAACACCTGTTCTGCCTGTCAAATTTTGATAAAGGTCCCCAAAGCACACATATCCCTGGGTTGCTCCTCTTTTCAGTTCACTGCAGCTAGTGACTGGAGCGAGCTGCAAAAACCATTCAAAGACTCAATCATGGATACTCTTACTGACACTTGTGGCTGCTTTGTGTGATGTATTGTTGTCTCTACCTTTTTTCCCTTTGTGTGTACCCAATAATGTTCGTACCATTTTTGTGCTGCTACCATGTTGTGTTGCTACCATGTTGTTGTCATGCTGTGTTGCTACCATTCTGTGTTATCATGTGCTGCTGCCATGCAGTGTTGTTATCTTAGGTTGCTCTTTATGAAGTGTTGTGGTGTCTCTATGTCGTGATGTGTGTTTTGTCCTATTTATTTATTTTTAACCACAGCCCCCGTCCCAGCAGGAGGCCTTTTGCCTCTTGGTAGGCCGTCGTTGTAAATAAGCGTTTGTTCTTAACTGACTTGTCTAGTTAAATTAAGGTAAAATAAAATGAAAATTAAACAACGTTCTTCTGTGGGAATTTCAGTACTTCAGTATAATGTTTTCTACAGGTTTCCTCGTGGTTCTAGTTAAAGTAATGTTCTCAGTACATTAAGAAAACTTTCCATAAAAAACACAAAAAATCTTTATTAACGTTCAAAGATATACATTCTGTTATCAGCATCAACAAAACTCTCTCTATTTTAAAGAGTGCTTGTTTCTTTTGAAATGGGGTCTGTTTAAAAAGACTAAAATGGACAGTTTTGTATGAGTAAAAAAAAAAATCGTTAGCTTGCTCCGTCCTGATGGTGTAGTGGACTAACTCCATGGACAGACAATGAGAAAATCATGTGTTCGAATCTGTGCTTGGAGTTCAAAACAGTTATCCTAGGCTAGCAGTGTTTTTAAAAATCTTATTGAAACATGTTCTCAGAACGTTATTTCATTAACTTCAAATAACCTTTAATTTCCATTCTTAGAACGTTAATAAAACCTCCCAGGAGAACTTTCAGGGAACCATAGTAAAATTTTCTCAGAACCTCCAACCTAAAAATGTATTTTCCCAGAACAGGCAAAATGTTCACTTCCGTTCTCAGAACGTTGCACTTCACAGGGATGATGTGCATTTAATTTCCATATAGACAGTAAGCACAGCAAAGCGGAGCAGAGCATTCCATTAGGAGAGTGGTGGTGTCACGCCCTGACCATAGAGAGCCCTTGGTGTTCTAGTCATTCTATTTCTATGTTGGTGAGTTGTATGGTTCCCAATTAGAGGCAGCTGGTAATCATTGCCTCTAATTGGGGATCATATTTAGGAAGCCCTTTCTCCCACCTGCTTTGTGGGATATTGTTTCAGTTAGTGCCTATGTGCGCGCTGTACTTCACGTTCATTGGATGTTTTGTTGTTTCAATGTGAATTAAAATTATGTGGAACTCAACTCACGCTGCGCCTTGGTCTGTCTTTCCTCACGATCGTGACAGGTGGTGGTAAACTAAAATCAGTTTTATTTTTTGCCCGATTCGTTTAGTTTTTCCACAACTTGTTTTCTGTTTCGTTTTTCCAGGTTCCTGTTTTCCCATTTTCTCAACTTTTCGCTTTCAAAATCACACTTTTTTTAATAGAATGACAACTAAATTGGAGGTTCTTTGTCCACAACAATGTTTAAACCACATCAGGAGACCGACCACTTTTGAAGTCTGGGAACATTTTTGAGAAATGTTGATTTTTGATTACAAGTTACCCTTTCATTTCCAGTCCGCACCTAGCAAGAGGCTGTCGTTTAGCGGTGCTTTTGTCCTGCACATGTGATGGTAGAGTTTGCAAAACAAATACCCACTGGATTGATGCAAATAATCATGATGTCATTCTGCCAGGTAAGCATGGCTACTTTGTAGTTAACATTTTAATTGAGAAGGTTTTTGGGAAAAAGCCTTTCCATCTACCAGAAGACTTTTCATTGTTAACGGTTACACAAAGTGGTAGACGGGAATACCGCAGACACACAGACTGGCGAGTTGTCGTTGCCTCTTCAAAAAAGTTACAGGAAATACAAATCACTGATGCATTCTGTTCATGTCTTATGATAAACTTGGGCAAATTAATTCATGTTCAATACATTTAGTTGATTCCCAACTAAGTTCAATACATTTTTGAATATTGTTGAATTCCGTTTTTATGTCTGCAGTCCATGATTCCGTTCTTAACAGGTTATCCTTTCCCACCCTTACCTAATGGCTGATGTCCATGCTGTGCTCAAATCTTGAATTATTCTTAGTCATTATAGACAAGGGCATCTTGAGGATACACTGCGTGATGAAAGCATGTTGAACTCACTCCCTATAAAGACAGGAGAGGTGAGGCTGTGGACTAGCATGGACTAGCAGCGGGGTGGGTACATGAAGGATGTGATTGCATGCGGCTCGTCTGCTGTGACATAGTAATTAGCTTTTGGAATTTCAATGAGAAATTCATACAAGAGGAGCAATGCAAAGCCCCAGGCTAATGTCTCCCACAGTGGCTCCAGTCTACCAGGGAGAGAGCCAGGGCCAAGTCTAAGAATGGGAAACCATTAAGCTAGCCATGAGCTGCAGAGAAAAACTCCCATCGCCAACCACTGCTCATACAGTCAGCTCTGTAGGCTACTAGTACTGCATCGACTGACCCCAACCAGCTCACTTGCTTCTTTGGAAGTTGTGAGAAAACACATTTTTGGTTTCCCATTAGTTCTGAGAACGAAGCCATATGTTTCCTGAATGGTAAAACTGAACATTTTTTAAACGTTCTGAGAACATAAGTGAAACTTTTGCCTGTTCTAGGAATGTTAATTTTTATGTTGCATGGACTTCTGAGAAAATTGTACTATTCTTTCCTGAGATGTTTTATTAACGATCTGAGATTGGAAATTATAGGTTATTTGAAGGTAATTAAATAACATTCTTAATAACACTGCCAGCTTAGAACTCCAAACACAGATAGGACACATGGAAATGCATTTGCTAAGGCATTAATAATGCAAAAACATTCCATTTTTATTGTGGCACGGCATCAACAAGATTTGAACCTATGATCTTCTGTTCTCTGTCTATAGAATTAGACCACGGAATTCGTCCACTGCACCACCAGGATGGAGTAGCATCCCATGTTTTTTTTTTACTCATGCAAAGCTGTTAATTTTAGTCTATTCAAAACATAGAGATAGATAGAGGACTCATCTTTATATCTGTGCCATTATAGTGTCTGTGACAGCATGGGCAGTGCCATTGAGGCTACAACTGTCACGACTCCTGCCGAGGGTGACTCCTCTCCCTGTTTGGGTGGTGCTCGGCGGTCGTCGTCACCGGCCTACTTGCTGCCACCGATCCCTTTTTCCTTTCTGTTGGTTTTGTCTTTATTGGTTTCACCTGTGTCTCATTAGTGTTTAGTTAGGTATTTAAGCCCGTTTCCCCACCTGTTCTGTGTGCGGGCTTATTTCTGTTGTTCACTGTGTTTCGTGTAGTGGTACGTGTTTTTGGATCCTTGTGTTTTTGGATTACACCCTGTTGTTGTTTCTTGGGTGTATATTCTTTTGACGGTGCATTTCATTAAAGCCCGATAGCAAACACTCCTGTTTCCTGCGCCTGACTCCACACCCACTACAATAAGTGTTACAACAACCCATAGGAATCCCCACCCAGTTGGCTACTTGACAACTTTAAAATGGTGAATGATGGCAAGTTCCAATAGCAATGTCCATGCTAAAACGTGTTATATCCATGATGAGACTTCTATCTTTATGTTTCAAACAGACCCGTTTCAAAGGAAACAATCACTCATTAAGATCAGGTGTGGCCAATTAATGGGCACAGCCAACGTATTTTGTTGACGCTGAGAACGGAATATATATGTTTTTAAATAACATTCTTAGAATGTTCTTTGAACGTTACTACTATATTCTTGTGATTTTTATGGAAAGTTTTCTTAATGTGCTGAGAACACTAAAAATAACTTTAAATAGAACCATGAGGAAATATGTATAAAACGTTATACAGAAGTACTGAAATTCCCACAGAAAAATATTTCTTAACATTCTCTGAACGTTCTGAGAATTTTACTTTAAATTGAACCATGAGGAAATCTGTTAAAATGTTATGCCGAACATATGGTTCTCAGAGCGTTATGTGCTATCTGGGTCACTCCTGCTGCAAAAGTAATGAAATAATCTGAATGGCATCGTAAAGTGGCAGTGTTGAAAGGGATAATGCATGTATGCAGCAGGATAGAGCCAAACTTGAGTTAGAGAATCGCACCCACCCCACATCTGCCTCTAATATCCAGAAGGTGGAGACAGTACAGATGTATCAAAGCTGGGACCGAGAGACTGAGAAACTGCTTCTATCCCCAGGACTGTTAAACAGTCCCCACTGGCCTTAGTAACTATTCTAGCCGGCTACCACCTGGTACTCTACCTTGCACCGTACAGACTGGCACCCTATGTGTCATTGAACACTGGTCACTTTAATAATGTGTACATACTGTTTTGCCCACTTTATACGTATATATTCTGTATTCTAGTCATTGAAAACTGGTCACTTTAATAATGTGTACATACTGTTTTACCCACTTTATACGTATATATACTGTATTCTAGTCATTGAAAACTGGTCACTTTAATAATGTTTACATACAAAACACACCATTGTATTGATATACATTAAATGTGTGTATATATATATATATATATATATATGTATACAGTGGCTTGCAAAAGTATTTACCCCCATTGGCATTTTTCCTATTTTGTTGCCTTACAACCTGGAATTAAAATAGATTTTTTGTGGGTTTGTATCATTTGATTTACACAACATCCCTGCCACTTTGAAGATGCGAAATATTTTTTTCTTGTGAAGAAATAAGACAAAACAAAAACTTGAGCGTGCATAACTATTCACCCCACCAAAGTCAATAATTTGTAGATTCTTTTTTTCATTTCACTTCACCAATTTGGACTATTTTGTGTATGTCCATTACATGAAATCAAAATACAAATCCATTTAAATTACAAGTTGTAATGCAACAAAATAGGAAAAACGGCAAGGGGGATGAATACTTTTGCAAGGGACTGTATTTATATTCCGGGCTCTGACGTTGCTCGTTCTGGTGATTCTTAATTGATTTATTCATTCTGGATTAGGTGTATTATTTTTTTTAAATGTATTGCTAGCTAGTACTGTACTGTTGGAGCCAGAAACACAAGCATTTCGCTGCACCTGCAATAACATCTGCGATTCTGTTTACGCAACCAATACATTTGATTTGATTTGAATCTCTCAGAAGCAGAGCCCGAAACCAACAGCAGAAGGGTCTGCAGTAAGCAAGAACCAGATCATTTTCCATTGGAACAGCATCATGAAGCCATCACTTGTCCCAATGCACCTGAGCACATAGAGAAATCATTAGAATCTCGATACATCTAAATTCAGCACTGCCACACTGAAGGGAAGGTAAATCTATCAGTATCTAATATAAACACTACTGTGTTCCATTAATAGTATGCTGTTACAGAGCGCCAGTGTAATTGAATGTATAGAACCATACATGTTGGTTTGCACTCCGTTGGCCAGATCTACTGTATAGGGATAGGAGAGATGGAGGACACTGTTGGTCGCAGCTCCAAAACGCTTACGGCATCCAGGCAGTGAATAAATCTAGTGCTGCAACTACTTCATCAATCCACACAGTATGACAAAATTGACATGATGGAAATATTTGCCATCCCAACATCCGTCAATTACTTGATCGCACCCATCACACAGACATCCCTCAAAAGGATTCCAATCAGAGAAGGCTGACAGAGGAAATGGAACGAGCCATCCTTCGAAGGATTCCCATGCTGCTACATCAATATCACACAGAGGTGGTAGAATATGATCTCCTTCAGTTCAGTTCAGCTTACTGATGATCTCTCAATGAGAGAAGCTCTTTAACTGGACAATGAGCAGCAGAAAACACCTTGCTGCCAAGTAAAAAGCAGCGAAAATATTTACCCATATCAATAAGTATTACATTTACATTTACGTCATTTAGCAGACGCTCTTATCCAGAGCGACTTACAAATAGGTGCATTCACCTTATGATATCCAGTGGAACAACCACTTTACAATAGTACATCTATATATTTTTTGGGGGGGAGGGTAGGGGGGGAGGGTTAGAAGGATTACTTAATCCTATCCCAGGTATTCCTTAAAGATGTGGGGTTTCAGGTGTCTCCGGAAGGTGGTGATTGACTCCGCTGTATGATAGCAATAGATGTGCTCAGTTCAAGCACTGCTTATCCCTCCCTCCCACCAACGACCACCATATTCGGTGTTCTGAGCCATGAGGCTGCATGGCTGCTGCCTTCCTGTGCCTCTCATCCCGCAAGAACCAGTTCCATTAGAACACGGAAGGGTTAGAGTTAGAGGTTACAGGGAGGAAGACTGGTGTACGATGGAAAACGGTCTCTCCCACATCCCCATGAGAGGCAACTGGAAAGTTCAGAGTTCAACTAAAGAAAGAACAGGATCAGACTGCTGGAGCACGTAGACAATCAGTTAGTGACAGAAGTTGCATAAAGACAACGTAGTTGCATAAAGACAATAAACCTAATATTCAAGGAAATTGCTTACAGTGACTGTAATAAAAAGTTACATTTCAAGCTCACACACACAACAGAGAGAAATTGGAAAAGCCCCCGATCCTTTATGCATGAGACTGTTATGTTATGATACAGCAGACCTTCCTTTGATAATGTCCCCCTACATTGCCCCTCCCATCTTGCCTGGCTCCAGCCTAACGTTAGGCCACGCCCACGGACGTTCGTTTCTTCTCCGCAATGAGTCTGGATTTGTGTAACTCCACGACGATTTCTAGAACAGAAACACATTCAAACCGTTCTGATTTGTCCCAGAAACCGATGGGTTGGGTCAGAGCCAGAACAGACGTGGGTAAAGCGGCATTTTGAACATTCATCATTAGCTTCGATACTCTGATTGGTTAGAAATTAGCCAATCGCTGGTGACTTTGTTTTGTACAACACCCCTCATTTTGACGTCACCACACAAACGACTTCAACGTTTGTAGCAAACATAGAGCAGAGGAAGAATTCAGTTTGAGTTGTCACGGAAACCACAGCTTACTGTGTAGTCACATGGGTCGAGCATCAGCCAGGCTACCTCCAATCCCCTTGTTTATATTTGAATACAAAATACACAAGGAGCATGCTGTGTCTCCACAATATGTTACGCCTAATTGGTGTGCCTCGTATCAACATGCTAGCACACACACACACACACGCACACACACACACACACACACACACACACACACACACACACACACACACACACACACACACACACACACACACACACACACACACACACACACTGCACTCCCATTAAAGTCCCACATCGCATCTAGACCCTCCTCTCCAGGGGAAATGGCAGCGCAGGAAAATGGAAGACAGAATTCTGCAGCATGTAATACTAGCAGAGGTAACAGAGGTAATACTAGCTTGAAAGCGGAGGAAGGTGGGAACAGCGGGGGCTAGTTCGTGGGGGACTAGTTCCCCTGGCCTAGTCCCCCATGGTGGTGTTCTTCTGGCCTAGCCCCCACTCTCCCTGCAGTGGTGTTCCTCTGGCCTAGTCCCCCACAGTGGTGTTCCTCTGGCCTAGTCCCCCACAGTGGTGTTCATCTGGCCTAGTCCCCCACGGTGGTGTTCCTCTGGCCTAGTCCCCCACGGTGGTGTTCTTCTGGCCTAGTCCCCCACGGTGGTGTTCTTCTGGCCTAGTCCCCCACGGTGGTGTTCTTCTGACCTAGTCCCCCACGGTGGTGTTCCTCTGGCCTAGTCCCCCACAGTGGTGTTCCTCTGGCCTAGTCCCCCACAGTGGTGTTCCTCTGGCCTAGTCCCCCCCCCCCCCTCCCTGTGGCGGTGTTCCTCTGGTCTATTCCCCCCATTCCCTCCCTCTCCCATCGGTGGTGTTCCTCTGGCCTAGTCCCCCCCCCCCCCCCTGTGGCGGTGTTCCTCTGGTCTATTCCCCCCATTCCCTCCCTCTCCCAGCGGTGGTGTTCTTCTGGCCTAGTCCCCCCCCCCTCCCTGTGGTGGTGTTCCTCTGGCCTAGTCCCCCCCCCCCCTCCCTGTGGCGGTGTTCCTCTGGTCTATTCCCCCCATTCCCTCCCTCTCCCAGCGGTGGTGTTCTTCTGGCCTAGTCCCCCACGGTGGTGTTCCTCTGGCCTAGCCCCCACTCTCCCTGCAATGGTGTTCCTCTGGCCTAGTCCCCCACGGTGGTGTTCCTCTGGCCTAGCCCCCATTCTCCCTGCAATGGTGTTCCTCTGGCCTAGTCCTCCATGGTGGTGTTCCTCTGGCCTAGCCCCCACTCTCCCTGCAGTGGTGTTCACCTGGCCTAGTCCCCCCCTCTCCCGGCGGTGGTGTTCTTCTGGCCTAGTCCCCCACGGTGGTGTTCCTCTGGCCTAGCCCCCACTCTCCCTGCAGTGGTGTTCCTCTGGCCTAGTCCCCCACGGTGGTGTTCTTCTGGCCTAGTCCCCCACGGTGGTGTTCTTCTGGCCTAGTCCCCCACGGTGGTGTTCCTCTGGCCTAGTCCCCCACGGTGGTGTTCTTCTGGCCTAGTCCCCCACGGTGGTGTTCCTCTGGCCTAGTCCCCCACGGTGGTGTTCTTCTGGCCTAGTCCCCCACGGTGGTGTTCTTCTGACCTAGTCCCCCACGGTGGTGTTCCTCTGGCCTAGCCCCCACGGTGGTGTTCTTCTGGCCTAGTCCCCCACGGTGGTGTTCTTCTGACCTAGTCCCCCACGGTGGTGTTCTTCTGACCTAGTCCCCCACGGTGGTGTTCTTCTGGCCTAGTCCCCCACGGTGGTGTTCTTCTGACCTAGTCCCCCACGGTGGTGTTCTTCTGGCCTAGTCCCCCACGGTGGTGTTCTTCTGACCTAGTCCCCCACGGTGGTGTTCTTCTGGCCTAGTCCCCCACGGTGGTGTTCCTCTGGCCTAGTCCCCCCCTCTCCCTGCGTTGGTGTTCCTCTGGTCTATTCCCCCCATTCCCCCCCTCTCCCTGCGTTGGTGTTCCTCTGGTCTATTCCCCCCATTCCCCCCCTCTCCCTGCGTTGGTGTTCCTCTGGCCTAGTTCCTCTGGCCTCTGGCTGTTGGGGTTTCCCTGACCTCGTCGCCCTAATCTCCCAGTGGCGTTGTTGTCCATGTCAACCAATCAAAAAGGCCCCTCTCTGATTCTCTAACAAGGTCTCTAACAAGTCTAACCACAACCAGGCAGTCAGTCACCATGAAAGATGAAATCAGAGGACTACCCAGTCTAACCACCAGTGACCCAAACCCTGCTCAGGTAATCCCTAATCCCTAGTTGTTGTAGTGCTGCTGCAAATGTACATTGTCCCAGGAGTGTTGGCAGTCATAATGTAAGTAAGCTAATTTATGTCCCTCTAACTCCTCTGAATGCTTCTGTCAATCCTACAGCTATTGTCAGCAGTAATCATGCACCGATTAGAGCGTTGGGCCAGTAACTGAAAAGTGACTTGGCAAAAATCTGTCGTTCTGCTCTGAGCAAGGCAGTTAACCCACTGTTCCCCGGGTGCCGAAGACGTGGACGTCGATTAAGGCAGCCCCCCGCACCTCTCTGATTCAGAGGGGTTGGGTTAAATGCGGAAGACACATTTCAGTTGTACAACTAACTAGGTATCCCCCTTTCCCTTTCCTTTATGAACCTGAGATATACTGTTAGCACTGAGGTTGTTTGCTCGAGTAGGAAGACCACTGTGAGCAGTTCACCCTGCACTATCAGCTCAAACATAAATATCCCTGTCATGTCTACCTCTGAAAAGCCACTCAGTAAAACAATAATGAATCCCAGAAAAGTGCTAAAAACAGTCCACATTAACATGCCTAAGAAACAAGGTGCCTAAGAAACAAGGTTCATGAAATCGATAACTTGCTAGTAACTGATAACATTCATATACTGACTGTCTCTGAAACTCACTTAGATAATACCTTTGACGATACAGTGGTAGCAATACATGCTTATAACATCTATTGAAAATACAGAAATACCAATGGGGGTGGTGTTTATGGTGGTGGTATATTTTCAGAGTAATATTCCTGTAAAGCTTAGAGCGGGTCTCATGTCAAAATGCTGTTGAAGTAATATGGCTACAGGTTCACCTGCCTCACCTTAAGCCCATTCTTATGGGAAGTTGCTATAGACTAGGGCTGGAAGATATGGCCAAAATATCATATCACAATATTTTACAAATGCATGATTTATGAGTAGTTCATGACCCTAGGGTGCGGGAACAAATTAGTGATTTCAATGGGGCTTTCTCCATTCTGAATGTTTTATACTGTTCAATCCATCTTCCCCAAAAAATATTTTCAGCATTTTCATCAATTTCTGCATTTCCTGCACTTTTGTTATCATTTCCACACTGTGCCCCACAGAGCTGCATCA